>NC_083235.1:10436532-10508655 GCF_032191835.1 Heteronotia binoei | reverse complement strand
ACAGTATATGCAGTGTGTGTGTGTGTGTGTGTGTGAGCCCCGTGGTGCAGAGTGGTAAAGCTGCAGCCCTGCAGCCCGAGCTCTCTGTTCACGACCTGAGTTCGATCCTGGCGGAAGCTGGGTTCAGGTAGCCAGCTCAAGGTTGACTCAGCCTTCCATCCTTCTGAGGTCGGTCAAAGGAGTACCCAGCTTGCCGGGGGAAAGTGTAGATGACTGGGGAAGGCAAGGGCAAACCACCCTGTTAAAAAATAAAGTCTGCCATAAAAACATTGTGATGCCAGAGTCGGAAACGACTGATGCTTGCACAGGGGACTACTTTTACACACACACAAACACTCATATGTGGCTCTTTTTGTAGAGAAAGCCCAGCATGAACTCATTGGCATATTATGCCACATCCCCTGACATCACCATTGTTTCAGACAGGGCTTTTTTGTAGAATAAGCCCAGCAGGGCTTATTTTGTAGAATAATTTGCTTATTAGGCCACACCTCCTGATGTCAAGCCAGCCGGAACTGCATTCCCGCTCAAAAAAAGCCCGATATAAGTGTGTGTGCTCTGCTTACTGTACCTCATTCCTCGTCTGAAGAAGTGCGCACACACACGAAAGCTGACATTCTGAATAAAAGTTTGTTGGTCTTAAAAGGTGCTTCTGGGCTCCTGCATTGTTCTTCCAGCATTTTTATGTGTTCTAAATCAGCCGGGGTGCATTTCTAAAAAAAAAAAAACACAAGTAAATATAACAGCAGATATGAAAATATTAACATGTGATTGTAGATTTTCAGCTTAGAGCTTTGACAAGCACTTCTGTTGTATTTTTGGGACCTATCTCAGTCAGAACATGTCTATCTCCCCCCCCCCCTCCAAACCCGGCCTTATGAGGTTTTTGTTGTTATTTCTCCTTTCCATTACATGTGTCAAGCAGTTGGTACGTGTGATGTCCACAGTAGCTGAACTCACACACTCCCCCCCCCCAAACCCCAGCTGTCTAGCCTTTTAAAAGCTGACAGATAGAAAATTGGCAGCGGTGTTCCGCACAAAAACATTAGAAGAAGCCAAGAATACAGCGAATCTTAAATGAATTATGGCACCGCTATACTGCTGTACCTATGAATGAAAAAGACAGTCCCGGGAAGGGTTACGGTGCTTAGGTCCAAAACGAGATCGGACTGCTTCTTTTCGCGTCAGACTTTATTATATGAACGTCATGTCTTGCGGACAGTATCATATCAATTTTATTTATATCCCGCCCTCCCCGCCAAAGCAGGCTCAGGGCGGCTAACAACACAGTAGCAGTGTTGTGTGTGCAGGATGGTTTTTCACTGTACTATTTGCATTGTACTCGTATCCAGGGCTTTTTGGGTAGGCAAAGTCCAGTCGGGACTCATTTGCATCTTAGGCCACACCCCCTGACATCACCATTGTTTCGCACAGGGCTTTTCTGTTGAAAAAGCCCAGCAAGAACTCCTTTGCACATTACGCCACAGCCCCTGACACCAAGCCAGCCGGAGCTGCGTTCTGGCTCAAAAAAAAGCCCTGCTGGTATATGAAATGTTGAATTTATTTAAATTACGGTATACTCAGATAAGGCTTTGTAAATGGAGAGTTTTTTCGTTTTTCCTTCGCAGTGGAATAGGGTTGCCAAGTCCAATTCAAGAAATATCTGGGGACTTTGGGGGTGGAGCCAGGAGACATTGGGGGCGGAGCCAGGAACAAGGGTGTGACAAGCATAATTGAACTCCGAAGGGAGTTCTGGCCATCACATTTAAAGGGACAACACACCTTTTTAAATGCCTTCCTTCCATAGGAAATAATGAAGGATAGGGGCACCTTCTTTGGGGGCTCATAGAGTTGGACCCCCTGGTCCAATCGCTTTGAAACTTGGAGGGGTACTTCGAGGAGAGGCACTAGATTCTATACTGAAAATTTGGTGCCTCTACCTCAAAAAACAACCCCCCTAGACCCCCCGATACCCGTGGATCAATTCCCCATTATTCCCTATGGGAATCGTTCTCCATAGGGAATAATTGCCCAGCAGACATTTCCCTCCCCCCACCCCCACCCCCGACACTTTCTGATGACCCTAAAGCGGGGGCGGGGGAAGCCTCCAAACCTGGGGATTGGCAACCTTCTCTCTCTCTCACACACACACAAGCACTTACTGGGTCTGGTTCCTCCACAAGGACATCTGAAAAGAACAGGGGCAACGGTGCTCTCTCAAACGCACACACACACGCACACTCTTAATTTCTCTGAAACGGAAGCAAAACAAACCGAGGGGCTGTGTTGCTGACCCTTCCCACGAGGTACTTCCTGCTCAACTTTAAAGGCACACACACACACACACACATTTGGAAACGGGCCTGTTTGCAGGTTTCAAAACCTGCCCAAGATCGAGAGCTGCATGGCGGCTGTGGGGGCGGGGCTTCCCCCACCGGCCAGCTGGCTGGGGGCAGGGGTAAGCCTGTAAAACCGGGGGATCCCTCACTGGGACTTGGCGACTGGGAAGCCTACTGAGGAGGCAGCCTGAGTGCAAGGCAGAGGCCCCTCACTGCCTCTTTCCCCCGCCCGAGACTTTCTTGTGCCGTGGGAAGGCCAGGGTGTGTGTGTGGGTTTGCACAGTGGGCTCCTCAGGACGAAACCAATGTGGAAACAGGACTATCAGGCCCCACTCGGCTTCCCCGTGCCACGGGAAAGACAAGCGGAAGACAGTGCCGGATTAAACCCTGTGGAGGCCCTTAGGCAGTCAAAATCTTGGGGGGGGGGTCCCTTGCAAATGATTTCAGAGTGCCCACCCCACCACCCATGGCCCACGCTGCAGCCTGCAGGCCTTCTCAAAAGTAGGCTTCCCAACCCTCCCGCCCTGGCGGGGGAAACCAGGGTTTCCAGCCTCTTCCCCCGCTCCCCCCAAAAATGGAAACGGGGGGGAGGGGGGAAGGGCGCCAAAAAGCGTGGCGAGCCGCCCCATCTAGGAGCCGACGACGCTGCTGCACGGCTGCCGCCTCTTCTCTGCTTGGGAAGCGAAGAAGAGGCGGCAGCGCAGCAGCGTCGCCCGCTCCATCTCGCCCTCAGCAGCGTTGCCCGCTCAGAGAAGGGAAGGGTGGAGGCAGGCCAGGAGCGTGGCAAGCCTGCAGCTGCCGCCGCCACCACAGCACCCCCTCTACGGCCGGCGAGCCCGTCTTCAGCGCCCCCGCCCGCCCACGGGAGCATGCCGGCCGGGACGGGAGTGTGAGCCCCTCACGGGCTGCCGGCCGCTGAGCCCTCCCTGGCTGCCCGGGGAACGGAGAGCTGGCCCAGGAGGCGGCCGGGCGTTGCTTTCTGCCAGGTGGGCGATGGGGGCTGTGCCTAGCTGCAGGGGGGGTCGGCGGAGCGAAAGCGGGGGGGCGCCGTGCAGTGCCGCGCTCAGGGGCGCAGGGGTGGGTGGCCTGCCGTGAAGGGCGGGGGGGCTGCAAGGGCGGGCGGAGATGACCGCGGTTTGGGGTGCTCAGTTCTCAGCCCCGCAAAGACGCGCCACTTGGCTCTGCGGGGGATGAGGAGGCAAGGAGCAGGGCGGCCCGTGAGCCGGGGAAGGGCTCGCGCTTGGCAGCTGGGGAGCAGGAGGAGGCTCTGGGGCATGTGCAGAGTGCGGTCTCGGACCAAGGGTCTGATTCAGTATAAGGCAGCATCATATGTTCATAAGCAGCTGGCCGCTTCCCGCCACCCCCAGCTGCCGCCGCCGCGCCTCCGCCAGCCCAGCCTGCAGCAGCTCGGCCACCACCCCCACCATGCCGAGGCCGCCGCTCTCGAGGCCCAGGAGAGCGCCTGGTGGAGGGAATGAAGACATTTAAAAAAGCGTGCCTTCCCTTTAGATGTAATGGCCAGAACTCCCTTTGGAGTTCAATTAGGATTGTCACACCCTTGTTCCTAGCTCCACCCCAGTGTCTCCTGGCTCCACCCCCAAAGTCTCCTGGCTCCACCCCCAAAGTCCCCAGATATTTCTGGAATTGGACTTGGCAACCCTACTCAAAAGCCCCTTTGACAAAGCTGCGGGGGAGAGGAAGAGAGAGGCAAACGTGGCGACAACGCCGGCAGCAGCCGCACCAAGCAAGTCGGGCAAAGAGCGGCTCAGTCGCTGGCTGTGCATGCAGGCTGGGAGGGCTGCAAGCAGAGGGGAAACCAGGGGGCGAAGCCGGCCTGGGGCCCCTAAAGGCTGTACTCCAAAGTGAGTTCTGGCCCTCACATTTCAAGGGACCACGCGCCTTTTAAAATGCCTTCCTTCCATTGGAAATAATGGATAGGGGCACCTTCTTTTGGGGCTTATAGAATTGGACCCCCTGGCCCAATCTTTTTGAAACTTGGGGGGTATTTTGGGGAGGGGCAGTGGATGCTATTCTGAAAACATGGTGCCTCTACCTCGAAACACAGCTCTCCCAGAGACCCACGGGTCAATTCCCAGTTGTTTCCTATGGGAATAAGTCTCCATAGGGAATAATGAGTTCCCAGCAGACATCCCCCATCCCCCCCCCCCGCTGCTTTCTGATGACCCTGAAGCAGGGGGAGGGCCTCCAAACCAGGGGATCCCCTGCCCCCACCTGGGGATTGGCAACCCTATCTGGGGCATCAAAAACCCCAGCATCGGCCCTGCCTGGACTGCCCAGGCTAGCCTGATCGCCTCAGAAACGAAGCGTGGGGGGCCCTAGAATTCGGCTGAGAGAGCAGCCCAAAGAAGTTGAGGGTTGCTATACAGAGGCAGGCAATAGTAAACCACCTCTGAACGTCTCTTGCCTCGAAAATTGTACGGGAGTCACCATAAAGTTGGCTCTGAGATATGACAACAACGAAACAACATCGATATGAAAAACTTCCAGATAATGGCAGGGTTTTCTTTTCGGGACGGTTTGCTCAGGGGTCGTTTTGTAGGAAAATAGGTGGTGGAGCTCATTAGCGTATGCCGCCCGCCCCACCCCCAGCCAAAAGCAACCCGATGCAGGATAGGAGAGCCCCAGGCAAGCGAGGCCTGCTTGGGCTGGCTAGAGATTCAGCCAGCCCAAGCAGGCCTCACTCGCCTGGGACTCTCCTGGGCTGCCCCCTCCCGGTCAAAAGACCAGCAAACCACCTGCCGCCCCGAATCACATAAGAAGTGGAGAAAGGGTGGGGTGAGCTTCTCCAGGGGTGAATGAGGGCTGCTGGGGGCGTGGCAAAGCCCCTGGGGGCTGGCTAGCTGCCTGCTCTCCTAATCCAGGGATTGTTATGCAGCTGCACCTTCTATTCAATGGACAAGGGAGGTGGGGAGGAAGAGGGCAAACCCTCAGAAAGGTTCAGGAGCTGCGCTCCAGTGAGCTCCTGCTGAATCTGAGGCCTGAGTTTGCTTATGATGATGGTACGCAAGGAACTCCTTGCGAATGTCTTCTTCCTGTTAATGTAAAGATATAGAAATACACTAGTATTGCATTGGCCAGTCTTTCTCTCTAGAGCTAGCTTCATTAGCTCTCACTTAAGAGGTAGGTGAAATACTACATCGACCTTTCTTTTTCCCTGTTCACAAGTGTTTCGCATAGACCTACAGTCATTTCCTCTGATGGTTCCCTGCGGACACTTATCTCCCTAAGCGAGAATGAATTCCTACTTGTTCCCCTCCCTTGTCTCAAACATTGTCTCCCTGCCTACCTAAAGGACCGCCTCTCCCCATATGTACCCCGGAGAGCACTGAGGTCTGGTTCCCAGAACTTATTAACAATCCCTGGGCCAAGAGAAGCTAGGTTGAAGGCTACTAGGGAGCAGGCCTTCTCGGTGATAGCCCCTCGTTGGTGGAACGACCTTCCAGAGATGGTGCGAGCCCTGCGGGACCTGAACCAATTCCGCAGGGCTTGCAAAACATTTCTTTTTCAGTTGGCATTCGAGACAGAACCTGATTAACTAACGAGCAGACACTTAGCCATCTTGTGTACATCAGGATTACAACATTTTAGCACCTATTTTATATGTTTTATCTATTTAAATAACTGATTTGTAACTGATATTTAAACTGTTATGTTGTTTTATGTGAATCATGGGACTCCCATGTCTGTTAGCCGCCCTGAGCCCGCCTGGCGGGGAGGGCGGGATATAAAAATAAAATATTATTATTATTATTATTATTATTATTATTATTATTATTATTATTATTATTATTATTATTATTATTATTATTATTATTATATAACTGAATGCGTTTCGACTGGCTCAAAACGTCTTCGGCTCTTGGTGTAATGAGGCCTTAAATCAAAGGGTTTTTCCCCCTACAACAGGGGTGGCCAATGGCTGGGGCTGATGGGAGTTGTAGGCAAAAAACATCTGGAGAGCTACCGTTGGCCACCCCTGCCCTACAACAATATGCCCTCTACTATCCTGTTTATCTCTTTGCAAATCCACCATGAGACAGGGAAGCCTGCTTAAACTGTGCGAACATCTGAACAAAGTAGAAGTCAAGCGCCCCTTTAAGACCAACAAAGTTTTATTCAGAACGCAAGCTTTTGTGTGCTCCAAGCGCATTTCATCAGGCGAGGAATCAGGTGCGGCGAGCAGCGCTACATAGAGCTGGTAGGCGGTGGTTTAGAATGCAAAATGGTACAAATTTAAGATCCAATGACAGGATAGTGAAATTAACAAATTGAGCAAACCTTTGATCTGAGTCGCATGAGTATGAGAAAGCAATAAAACAGTAATATGTCAACGTGTGAGAATGTCTGTTAATAACTCTATTGTTATAAGCCTCGGCCAAAAAGAGGGCATTACTTTCTCAGAAGTTTTTCCCCATCCAACTAATTTACCTTTTAACAAGTGACATACGTATAGTTTGCCATTAGATGAAAAATACATTAAAATATAGTGGAAGATGGGTTTAGTATACATAATGAGATAAACTGCCAATATCCCTATTTGAGGATGTCAATACAGCTAAAAGGGAAATACATTGGAACGCCTGACTTTGACTATAGTCCTGTGTACTCCAGAGGGGGTAGCAGTCTGGGGCAGTAAAAATAGTAGTCTCGTGACAATATTTTATTGTGCCGTGGGCTTTTGGGGGGAAAGAGCCCATCCATACGCTGCGGTCCACAGAATGTTGTGCTGGAATAATTTTATTTCATCTTTGAGATGCCACAAGAGCCTGGTTTCAACTCTGTGGGACATTGATCCGAGTAAATGTACAGAGGACTGGTCTGTTTGTTTTGAAGGTGACAAGATTTCCATCTTTCAAACTGACTTCATGTGGACATGCTTTTTTCTGGTTTACTTGGTCTTTGCTGTTTATTAATCTGACTAGGAATTAAGGCCCATTCTGAGGGGAAGCACAATGGCTCTAGAAAGAGGCTCTGGGTGAGGCCTCCCTACCCTTCCTGTAGAGCAGGGGTGGCCAACGGTAGCTCCCCAGATGTTTTTTTGCCTACAACTCCCATCAGCCCCAGCCAGCATGGCGAATGGCTGGGGCTGATGGGAGTTGTAGGGAAAAAACATCTGCAGAGCTACCGCTGGCCACCCCTGCTGTGGAGAGCCAGTTTGGTGTAGTGGTTAACTGCGCGGACTCTTATCTGGGAGAACCGGGTTTGATTCCCCACTCCTCCACTCGCAGCTGCTGGAATGGCCCTTGGGTCAGCCATAGCTCTGGCAGAGGTTGTCCTTGAAAGGGCAGCTGCTGTGAGAGCCCTCTCAGCCCCACCTACCTCACAGGGTTTGATTTCCCACTCCTCTGCTTGCAGCTGCTGGAATGGCCTTGGGTCAGCCATAGCTCTTGCAGGAGTTGTCCTTGAAAGGGCAGCTGCTGTGAGAGCCCTCTCAGCCTCACCCACCTCACAGGGTGTCTGTTGTGGGGGGAGAAGACATAGGAGATTGTGAGCCGCTCTGAGTCTCTGATTCAGAGAGAAGGGCGGGGTATAAATCTGCAATTCTTTTTCTTCTGTCTTCCCACCCACCCATTCCAGGACCATGAACCTAAAATGTAATACATTAGTAGTGTGCAGATTCAACTTGTGGCTTATTTTCTCCATTTCTGCTTTAAGTTTTAGTTGCCGCATAGGGTGTCGGTAAAGCTGGTATTATAGAAAGTGCCCTGAATTTCTGTTGCGTCTAAAAAGGGACCTTTCATTAAGAAATGAGAATGCAGAGGGCCCTGTCTCTGCCAAATGGCTTTCATAATGAGACAGTTTCTAGACTGCCGGGATGGCAGGAAAGACCCCAGCAGCCAGCTGCTCCCTTTCAAGTATTTTCTGCATTTTTGCCTCCCCATTGTTTTAATGCACACTCGGATAAACATGTTAGTTTCTTTACGATCCATGTTCCATTTAGCACAAAGGTGTCAAACGTGGCTCAGGGGCCGAATCAGGCCCCCGGTGGACTCCTATCAGGCCCCCAAGCAACTGGCTGTCATCTGCTTCCTTCTCCCTCTCTCTAGCTTCCTTCTACATCACAGCTTGCTTTGCCAGGCTTGCTCAATCGCACAGGAGTTACAGAGCAAAACCTCTGTTTTCTCCATTGGCTGAGGCTCCTCCCTTGGGGAGGAATAGCCTGCTTTGCCAGGCTCTCTCAAGCGCACAGCAGAGCTACTGAGCCAAGCCTCTCTTCTTTCTATTGGCTGAGGCTCCTCCCCCTCCTAGTCCCCTGGGGAAGGAAGGAAAGCGCCGGCGCTTCCTTTGCCCAGTTCCTTGCATCCGATGGGGGAGATGGAAAGAAAGCACCTTTAAGACCAAATGCTAATGTTTTCATCATGTTTTAAGTTATTTTTTAAAAATATCTATTGTGTTTGTCTGTGTCCTTTATAAAGTTTATATCTCTGCTACCTAATCTTACATAGGTACACATGACCCAGCTCAATATGGCCCGGCCTGACAAGGTCTCATTTATGTCAGATCTGGCCCTCATAACAAATGAGTTTGACACCCCTGATTTAGCAAGTGGGGAATGTCCAGAGTACAGCTTGATGTTCATGAGTGAGTGGGGTTCTGCAGAAGACTGCAGATTTATACCCCGCCCTTCTCTCTGAATCAGAGACTCAGAGTGGTTTACAATCTCCTGTATCTTCTTCCCCCACAACAGACACCCTGTGAGGTGGGTGGGGCTGAGAGGGCTCTCACAGCAGCTTCCAAGGACAACTCCTGCCAAAGCTATGGCTGACCCAAGGCCATTCCAGCAGCTGCAAGTGGAGGAGTGGGGAATCAAACCCAGTTCTCCCAGATAAGAGAGCTCTGGCTGAGCCAAGGCCATTCCAGCAGCTGCAAGTGGAGGAGTGGGGAATCAAACCCGGTTCTCCCAGATAAGAGTCCGCACACTGAACCACTACACCAAACTGGCTCTCAAACAGGAATCTAATAATTTATTCTTTTGGAAAGGATAGCAATTTCCCTGTAAGGTAAATAATGGGCTACAAAGGTGCAAATATATATAATCATCTGTTTCTAAAGGAAATTAGTTGGAGGTCAGGAGAAGGCTTAACTCTTGGGGGAATCAAATTAACAAATATCCTTCCTGGAACGGTCCCGGGAACAAAAGCCTCATTTGTTTTAGAGCTAAGCTGGGTAAATTTTTGAGGTAAGGTTGCCAATCCCCAGGTGGGGGCAGGAGATCCTCCGGTTTGGAGGCCCTCCCCCAACTTCAGGGTCATCAGAAAGCGGGGGGAGGGGAAATGTCTGCTGGGCACTCCATTCTTCCCTATGGCGACTGATTCCCATTGGGTATAATGGGAAATTGATCTGCAGGTATCTGCGGCTCTGGAGGGCTGTTTTTGGAGGTCGAGGCACCAAATGTTCTGCATAGCATCCAGTAGCTCTCCCCAAAATACCCTCCAAGTTTCTTTTCTTTTTTTGTTAAAACAATTTTTATTGGTAACATATGGCAGTTATATCTAATAGTAATAAAATAGTAACAATCACTTCATGCCTTCCCCATACATTACCCTCTCTACCCAAAATACCCTCCAAGTTTCAAAAGGATTGGACCAGGGGGTCCAATTCTATGAGCCCCAACAGAAGGTGCCCCTATCCTCCATTATTTCCAATGGAGGGAAGGCATTCAAAAGGTGCGCGGTCCCTTTAAATGTGACGGCCAGAACTCCCTTTGGAGTTCAGTTATGCTTGTCACAACCTTGCTCCTGGCTCTACCTCTAATGTCTCCTGGCTCCACCCCCAAAGTCCCCAGATATTTCTTATCTTGGACTTGGGAACCCTATTTTGAGGGGTATTGATTTATGAGTCTTATTTAGCTTTTTATCAAGCCCTAGGAAGGGCTGTGACTTGGCTGGTGGCAAAGGATATGTTTTGCATTCAGAAGTTCCCTGGTTCAGTCCCAGGCATTTCTAGTGTAAGGATCTCAAGAACAAGTGTTAGGAAAGACCTTTTTCCTGCCTGATGCCATGCAGCTCAGGATGAGTTTCAGTTTCAGTTTAAATGTGTAAAATATGACCTTTCTATATGAATGTCTTGTAGGGTTGCCAAGTCCAGTTCAAGAAATATCTGGGGACTTTGGGGGTGGAGTCAGGAGCAAGGTTGTGACAAGCATATTTGAACTCCAATGGGAGTTCTGGCCATCACATTTAACAGGCCCACACACCTTTTCAATGCCTTCCCTCCTTCGGAGATAATGAAGGATAGGGGCACCTTCTTTGTGGGCTCATAGAATTGGACCCTCTGGGTTTCTCTTGCTTCCTTCTGTGCCACGGCTTGCTTTGCCAGGCTTGCTCAATAGCACAGGAACTACAGAGCAAAACCTGTATTTTCTCCATTGGCTGAGGCTCCTCCTTTGGGGAGGAAGGAGGGGGGGAAGGGAGAGCACAGTCTCTGTGCTCGTTTTGCATGTGTTTCAAACATCTTTGTATAGGAACCTGATTATGGGATGGAGGAAAACTCCACCTCTCTCTCTTTTCATTTGCCTGTGTTAGTCCGAAGAAGGTGGTGGAAATATGGCAGTTCCTGTGAGTAAAGCCCCAGTGAGATCACAAAAGTGCGTGCTTGCAAACTCTGTTTTTGGCTGCTTTGTGAGTGTGTGTTCACTTTCATTTCCTGGAATTGCAGCTGCTGGGAGGATGAGGAAATGAAGACTATTCAGGGGAACTGCATTGCTGTATTTTTATTCATTTATTTTAGGGAATGGGAAAGTCTCCTGGCTCCACCCCCAAAGTTCCCAGGTGTTTTCTGAGTTGCACCTGGCAACCCTAGTCCTATGGTTCCGGGAGAACTAGAGGCCCTGAGAGTGGCCTTTCCTTTCTAGCTTTCTCCCAGATATGGCCCTTAAGGAGGGGGAACCAATTTGTTGTTGTTGTTCAGTCACAGAGTCAAATCTGACTCTTTGGGGCCCCATGGACTAAGTCACACCAGGCCCTCCTGTCTTTCACCATCCTCTGAAGTCCATTCAAATTCATGTTTGTTACATTAGTAACACTGTCCAGCCATCTCATCTTTTGCCGTCCCCTTCTTCTTTGCCTTCTGTCTTTCCCAACATCAGGGTCTTCTCCAGTGAATGCTCTCTTCTCATTGGGTGGCCAAAGGATTTGAGTTTCAGCTTCAGCATCTGACCTTCCAGGGAACAGTCAGGGTTGATTTCCCTTAGGACTGACTGATTGGATCTTCTTGCAGTCCAAGGAACTCTCTCAAGAGTCTTCTCCAACACTATAACTCAAAAGCATCTATTCTTCTGCGCTCGGCCTTCCTTATGGTCCAGCTCTCACAGCCATACATTACTACTGGGAATACCGTCGCTTTGACTATACGGACTTTCTTTGGCAGGGTGATGTCTCTACTTTTTATTATACTGCCCAGGTTTGCCATAGCTGTCCTCCCAAGGAGCAAATATCTTTTAATTTCATGGCTACAGTCACCATCTGCAGTGATCTTGGATCCCAGAAACGTGAAGTCTGTCACTACTTCCACGTCTTCCCCTTCTATTTGTCAAGGATTGATGGGGCCGGATGCCATGATCTTAGTTTTTTTGATGTTGAGTTTCAATCCCACCTTTGTGCTCTCCTCTTTCACCCTCAACAAGAGGCTCTTTAGGTCCTCTTCACTTTCTGCTATTAGAGTGATGCTGTTTGCATATTTATTTATTTTCGTTGATTTATAGGCT
Source organism: Heteronotia binoei (assembly GCF_032191835.1). Lineage (NCBI taxonomy): Eukaryota > Metazoa > Chordata > Lepidosauria > Squamata > Gekkonidae > Heteronotia > Heteronotia binoei. The sequence continues at coordinate 10,496,589 of NC_083235.1, read as the reverse complement.
GCCCTTTCCCATGATGGGCTCAGGGTGGCTTCCAGCATAGTAGAACAATCAAACCAGTTTAAAACAATTAAAACAGTTAAAATATCTGAGGTTATTGATGTTTTTCCTGGCAATCTTAACTCCGGTTTGTGCTTCATCCAGGCCGGCATTCTGCATGATGTACTCTGCGCATAAATTAAATAAGCAGGGTAACAATATGCATCCATGTCAAACTCCTTTTCCTATTCTAAACCAATCAGTTGTTCCATATCCCGTTCTGATTGTTGCTTCTTGACCCTTATACAGGTTTCTCAGGAGACATGTGAGGTGGTCTGGTGTTCCCATCTCTTTAAGGACTTGCCACAGCTTGTTGCGATCCACACAATCAAATGCTTTAGCGTAGTCAATAGATGTTTTTCTGGTACTGACTTGCTTTCTCCATAATCCAGCGAATGTTGGCAATTTGATCTAGTTCCTCTACCTCTCCAAAACCCAGCTTGTACTTCTGGTAGTTCCCAATCCACATACTGCTGAAGCCTAGCTTGTAGGATCTTTAACATGACCTTGCTGGCATGTGAAATGAGTGCAATGGTGCGATAGTTTGAACATTCCTTGGCATTACTCTTCTTTGGGATTAGAATATAAACTGGCCTTTTCCGGCAAGACAATTTGGGCAAATGATTCAGAAAGAAATGTCAAAAATTTTAGGTTATGACATCAAGAGGTCTCCAGACATTTTTCTGTTGGGATTACAAATGGAAAGTTTTCTGAAACACGATAGAACGATTGTGTGGTGTCTGCTTTCATCTGCAAGGACATTATATGTGCAGTTCTGGAAGCAAAATAAAATACCAGAAAAATGGGACTGGATTTTAAAAGTTATGTCTTGGAGTGAAATGGACAAGCTTACAAGAATCTTGAAAGACTATGATTTGGAGAAATTTATAATGGAATGGAAGAAATTTCAAAAATATGTTGAAAAATATTGGAAGGTAAAAGGGACATTTAGCGAACTTTGATAACAGCTGAAGTTCTGTGAAGTAATGGACTAAAATTACAAAGGAATAATTTTCTTTTGGTTTTCTTTTTTTATTGTGTTACTTGTATTTTTTTATAAGGGTTAAAAGATAAGAACGAAGATGGACTACAATTATTTTATAGGGTTTGATTTTCCTTTACTTAATTTTTCTTTTTTATCTGTTATAAGATTTTTAATATGAAGATTCTAGGATTGATATAATTACCTTGTTGGGATTTTTTAGCAATTTAAGTAAACACTTTCGGGGGTCATGAAAAGGAGGGAGGGGAGGAGGAAAAAAATAATATAATGTATTGGTGTTAATTTCGTATTAATTTTCTTTTAAGAATATTATAACAATATACTGCAATTTAATAAAACTGTTTTACATGATAAACTGGCCTTTTCCAATCCTGTGGCCACTGTTGCATTTTCCAAATTTGTTGACATAATGAGTGCATCACTTTAACAGCATCGTCTTTTAGGACTTTGAATAGCTCAACTAGGATACCGTCATCTCCGTTCCGCTGTTAGTAATGCTTTCTAAGGCCCATTTGACTTCGCACTCCAGGATGTCTGGCTCGAGGTCAGCGATTTCACCGTTATGGTTGCCAAGGTCATTGAGATCCTTCTTGTATAATTCTTCTGTGTATTTTTGCCACCTCTTCCTAATCTCTTCTGCTTCTGTTAGGACCCTACCGTTTTTGTCCTTTATCACGTTTCCTTGATTTCTCCAATGTTCTTGAAGAGATCTCTTGTCCTTCCCATTCTGTTATTTTCCTCTATTGCTTTGCATTGTTCCTTTCGGAAGGCCTTCTTATCTCTCCTTGCTGTTCTGTGGAAATCTGCATTCAGTTGAGTGATTCTTTCCTTTTCACCTTTGCCTTTCGCTTTCCTTCTTTCCTCAGCTATTTGTAAAGCCTCATCAGAGGGCCACTTTGCTTTCTTGCATTTCTTTTTCTTTGGGATGGTGCTGATTGCTGCCTTCTGTACAATGTCATAAACCTCCGTCCATAGTTTTTCAGGCAGTCTGTCTATGAACTCTAGTTCCTTAAACCTATTTTTCACCTCCACTGTATATTCATAAGGGATGTGATCAAGGTCAAACCTGAATGGCCTAATGGTTTCCCCAGTTTTCTTCAGTTTAAGCTTGAATTTTGCAATGAGTAGCTCATGATCTGAGTCACAGTCAACTCCAGTCAACTCTTGTTTTTGCTGACTGTAAGGAGCTTCTCCATCTTTGACTGCAGAGTATATAATCAGTCTGATTTCTGGGTTGCCCATCAGGTGATGTCCACGTGTAGAGTCACCTTTTAGGTTGTTGGAAGAGGGTGTTTGCTATGACCAGCTTGTTCTCTTGGTAAAACTCTATTAGCCTTTGCCCGGCTTCATTTTGTTCTCCAAGGCCAAACTTGTCCGTTGTTCCGGTTACCTTTTGACTTCCTGCTTTGGCATTCCAGTCGCCTATGATGAGGAGGACATCTTTTTTTGCTGCTAATTCTAGAAGGTGTTGTAGATCTTCATAGAACCGGTCCACTTCAGCCTCTTCTGTGTCAGTGGTTGGGGCATAGACTTGGATTACTGTGATATTGAATGGTTTGCCTTGGCTATGGACTGAGATCATTCTGTCATTTTTGAGATTGTATCCCATTACTGTCTTCCTTGAGGGGAATCTTTTTGCCCTTGTGTACTCAACCACCTCTTAGAAGAATTGCAGATTTATACCCCATCCTTCTCCCTGAATCAGAGTGGCTTACAATCTCCCTATATCTTCTCCCCCCACAACAGACACCCTGTGAGGTGGGTGGGGCTGGGAGGACTCTCACAGCAGCTGCCCTTTCAAGCACAACCTCTGCCAGAGCTATGGCTGACCCAAGGCCATTCCAGCAGGTGCAAGTGGAGGAGTGGGGAATCAAACCCGGTTCTTCCAGATAAGAGTCCATGCATTTCACGACTACAGAACGGGTGCTAGTAGTCCTAATGCCTCTCTGCGTATCGGGAAAAATGTGTGTAAGGGCGTTGATCTAAGCAAGAAAAGTGAAACCACAGAATGGCAAAAGAAAAGAAAAGAAAATTGCCAAAGCACCTCTAGTACACATAACTCTCACTAGTACACATCACTCTGGTTGCATTTAGTTATGAATGGGAAATGTGCCTTGGGAATCAATTGAGGAAGAGAATTTAACTGTCCACACGCTCTGGGGGAGCGCCCTGGAAATGAAAAGCAGAAGCTGAGACCCAAAAGGGAACTTGATGCGTAAACTATCTTTTGGTTCATGCTGTTCTAACCCTCCCCCACTTCCCTTCTAATGCTTTTCACTGGGAGGAATGGGGTGGCTGTTCTTGAGTTAGGTTTGGAAGAGGCCTGGTAGTTTGAGTTCTCTTACCAAAAATGCGTTGCTTGAATTCCCCTCCCCCTTTCCATCAAGACTCTTTTGTCTACCAAGTGCCAAGAAGAAGAAGAATGGCAGATTTAAACCCCACCCTTCTCTCTGAATCAGAGACTCAGAGTGGCTCACAATCTCCTTAATCTTCTCCCCCAACAACAGACACCCTGTGAGGTGGGTGGTGCTGAGAGAGCTCTCACAGCAGCTGCCCTTTCAAGGACAACTCCTGCCAGAGCTATGGCTGACCCAAGGCCATTCCAGCAGGTGCAAGCAGAGGAGTGGGGAATCAAACCCGGTTCTCCCAGATAAGAGTCCACACACTTCGCCATTACACCAAACTGTACGTCACTGTAGAATTTTCTGCTTGTTATGGCTTGTGGCTAAAATATTCTTGGTGTTTGGAGGGAACACAGTGGGAGGGCTTCTAGTGTCCTGGCCCTACTGATGGACCTCCTGATGGCACCTGGGTTTTTTGGCCACTGTGTGACACTGAGGGCGTTTTTGCACTGACCTTACGCCGGAGCGACGTCCCTCTTCACCGCGCAGCGTCTGCGCGGATTTCGCACTAATTGCTCCGCAGAACCCGGAAGAGCCGCAAAGTCCCGCGGTTTTTGAGTTGCAAATGTAAACCGCCAAAAACCAGTTTACATTTGCGATGCAAAAGCCGCAGGACTTTGCGGCTCTTCCGGGTTCTGTGGAGCAATTAGTGCGAAATCTGCGCAGACGCTGCGCGGTGAAGAGGGACGTCGCTCCAGCGTAAGGCCAGTGCGAAAACGCCCTGAGTGTTGGAACAGGCTTCCTCAGGAGGTGATGGGCTCTCCTTCCTTGAATTTTTTCAAACAGAGGCTAGATGGCCATCTGACAGCAATGAAGATCCTGTGAATTTAGGGGGAGATATCTGTGAGTTTCCTGCGTTGTACGGGGGTTGGATTAGATGACCTTGGAGGTCCCTTCCGACTCTATGATTATTCCATGCATGACATGAAAACCCAACCCATGTTTTCAAAACATGGTCTTGATACTGCAGTTGAATGGTCTTCATGCTGCTGTTTTCTGATCCACAATTTTTAGTCCTCAGACATTTTCACATAATACCAATCTGCAGCTAGTAGAAACACTGTCTGCATGGGTATTGCGTCGCATGTTCTTGGCCCATAATTGAGCAGCTCCAAGTGGCTGGATGTTTATAGCCCTATTCCATTGCTGTAATCTTAACCCACTTTCCTGGCATCTTTATATAAGAAATAAGCAGATAAAGCTGCTAAGCAGCAGTGACCAAGTCCTGATCCTTCTGTTTTCTTTCCGCCAGAAATTGGAGCAGAATTCACTGTTATGGCTGAAAGCACAGCAGAGAGTATGATACTTGGATCCTTTTAACAAAACACAAAACGACAACTTAGAACTTCCCCGCTTAATCAAGGTAGGTTTTCATTTGATTTCCTTAGAAACTATTTTGGTCACTTCCTTTTTGTAAAATGAGCCAAAGCTCAGGGGGCCGAATCAGGCCCTCGGAGGGTTCCTTTCAGGTCCCCGAGCAGCTGGCTGCCATCTGCTTCCTTCTCCCTCTCTCTTGCTTCCTTCTGCATCACAGCTTGCTTTGTAAGGCTTGCAGAGACTCTATTTTCTCCATTGGCTGAGGCTCCTCCCTTGGGGAGGAAGGGAGAAGGGAGAGCTTGCTTTGCCAGGCTCTCTCAATCACACAGCAGAGCTACTGAGCCAAGCCTCTCTTCCTTCTATTGGCTGAGGCTCCTCTCCCTCGTCCCCTGGGGAAAGAAAGAAAGAGCCAGAGCTTCCTTGGCCCAGTTCTCTGGATCCCATGGGAGAGATACAAAGAAAGCACATTTAAGAACGAGTGCTAATGTTTTAACGGCACATTTCGACATGGCTTGGCCCCAGCGAGGTCTCATTTATGTCAGATCTGGCCCTCATAAATGAATTTGACACCCCTGCTCTAAAACATTTTAAGAACAGAGGTTCAGAAATATTTCCACCCCACCCCGACATATGTTTTAGTACTTGGTTTGTCTAGGGCTGCCAAGTTCCCAGGCCGGGCGGTGGTTCTGCTGCCCTGGAGGTTCCGCCAACGTCCTCCCCCAATGTCACCAGCGTGATGACATCACCCGGAAGTGACATCATTGCGCCGGCAACGTTGCTCACTGACTGCTCTAGGCGTTTCCGGGAAAACTCTATGGTTTCCTGGATGCTCTAGCGATTTGGGAGGGAAAACTATGGTATAATAGGTACCATAAAGTTTTCCCTCCCAAATCGCTAGAGCGTCCAAGGAAAGCCATAGAGTTTTCCCGGAAACGCCTAGAGCGGCCAGTGAGCGACGTTGCCAGTGCGATAATGTGACTTCCAGGTGATGTCATCGCGCCATGCACACACAAAATAAGTCCCCTGCTAGAGCCCACAGGGGCCTTCGCAACCCTAGGTTTGTCCAGCTTAGTAACTTTACCTCATGATTTGTTATCCACCTACATATTTCTCTTGCAGTACTTAATGGCAGGATGTGTCTGGCCACAGCTGGGGGCTTTTGTGGGTTACCTACATTCTCAAAAAAACAGTTTTGCTGGCATCGTTCTCATTCTTTTTCTTGCTGCACAGTCCAGATTTGAACACTCTTGTTCTGCTGTGTGGAAGGGCCAGAGAGGGATGGCACAGAAGTAGAAAAATAGTGTTGTGCCTTTAAACGCTACGAATCATGGGGAGTGTAGTTTGCTGCAGGGCCACAGGTCAGGTGGGCTAAACTAATCGCCTGATAGATCGAAGTGGGCAGCCATGTTGGTCTGGAGCAGTAGGACAAAGTAGGAGTCAAGCCATACCTTTAAGACCAACAAAGTTTTATTCAGAATGTAAGCTTTCGTGTGCTCCAAGCACACTTCATCAGCCCCTCGCCAGATTCTTTCCCGTTGTTTGGGAGTTAGTGGAAGATATTTTATCCATTATTAAATGGTCCCAGATTTTGGACACCCACAGGTCAATAGTGAGAAGCTTAGTATTTTCCCAACTTTGAGAAATTACCGCTTTTGCTGCTGTAAGAAGAAACATTATTAGAGAACATCTAAGGTGGGGTATCTTAATGGAGGGCCAACGGTTGAGCAAAATTAACATAGCGTCTACTGAAATAGTGATACCAGTTCGTTTTCATATATGACAGGGGTGGCCAGCGTTAGCTCTCTAGATGTTTTTTGCCTACAACTCCCATCAGCCCCAGCCAGCATAGCCAATGGCTGGGGCTGATGGGAGTTGTAGACAAAAAACATCTGGAGAGCTAACGTTGGCCACCCCTGATAGATGGGATAGGACCTCATGCCAAAAAGGCTTTGGCTATGGGGCATTCCCACCAACAGTGAAGATACGTTTCAGGAATAGCACAGCCTCTCCAGCACTGTGGAGAATGAGATCCATGAATGTAGGAACCCTGTGGTGCAGAGTGGTAAAGCTGCAGTACTGCAGTCGGAGCCCTCTGCCCCCGACCTGAGTTCGATCCCAGCGGAAGCTGGTTCAGGTAGCTGGCTCCAGGTTGCCTCAGCCTTCCATCCTTCCGAGGTCGGTCAAAGGAGTACTCAGCTTGCTGGGGGGAAAGTGTAGATGACTGGGGAAGGCAATGGCAAACCACCCCATAAAAAGTCTGCCGCGAAAACATTGTGAAAGCAATGTCACCCCAGAGTCGGAAACAACTGGTGCTTGCACAGGGAGACTGCCTTTACCTTTTTAATGTAGGAGAGCTTTACAGGGGTTAAATACCAACAAATCTGTACTTTGAAATTCTGTTGGAAAATATTTATTGGTTTGTTTTGATAAGCATCCGACAGCCAGATTGTTTCCCGTTGTTTGGGAGTTAGGGAGCGGTTGCAGTCCTTGTGCCAAGAATTGGTGTAAGAGAGCATTTTATTGAGGAATGAAGAAATCAGGATTTGGTAAATTTTTGAAAGGAGACTCTTATTATGTCTGGCAGGATGTATAAGCAAGCGCTTGAAGGATGTGCAAGGACATTTTAAGCCAGTTTTAAATGTCGGGCTATCAAGAAGATGGGAGAAGTAGTCCTTTCTTGATTGATACCTATCGTCACTGAACTGAGGGTTTTTTTTTTCTTGACCTAATAAGGATAGTTACTTGCCTTTCTCTTCAAAGGAGAGCAGAAGGAAATGTAAGAACCACAACTGTGTAGGCTTCAGCACGACACATTTCTAAGAAAAACACTCTCAACCCTCATCCTTCCTAAACTGGCTGAAAAACCTTTGACACCGCCTTGCTCAGTTTCAGATGTGCTTGTGATATATAAAGGAAATCTGTAATAAACTCATAGCAGAACTCTGAATCATATAATACAGGGGGACTCATTTGTTATGAGGGATGGATGTGACATAAGTGAGACCATGTTAGGCTGGGCCATGTCGGGTTGGGCCGAGCCATGTTGGGATGGGCCATACGTGTACCTATTTAAGATTTGGTAGCAGAAATATAAACTTTATTAAGGACACAAACACGTTTAAATATATTCTTTACAAAACTTAAAACATGCTTAAAATGTTAGCACTCGGGGCTTTCTTTGTATTTTTCCCATGGGATCCAGGGAACTGGGCAAAGGAAGCTCTGGCTCTTTCCTTCCTTCCCCAGGGGACCAGGAGGGTGAGGAGCCTCAGCCAATAGAAGGAAGAGAGGCTTGGCTCAGTAGCTCTGCTGGCAACACAAGCTCTGCCTCCCCCCTTCCTCCTCAAGGGCAGAGCCTCAGCCAATGGAGAAAATAGAGGATTTGCTCTGTAGCTCCTGTGTGATTGGGCAAGCCTTGCAAAGCAAGCTGTGATGCAGAAGGAAGCAAGAGAGATGGAGAAGGAAGCAGATGACAGCCAGTTGCTCGGGGGCCTGATAGGAGCCCTCGGGGGGCCTGATTCGGCCCCTGGACAGCATGTTTGACACCCCTGAATACATTCAGAACAACTGCTATATAATTATAAACATGCCTTAATTATTTGCTTACATACTGAATCATAAATTTACGTAAAAGGAAACAATGGAAACTTTCTCTAAATTCTATAACAGACTGCAACTATTAACTATAGACATAACATTTGTAATCTGTTGTTCAGGTACCTAAACTAATTCTGGTGTAATTTTGAGAGTTGCCAAAGCAAAGTTCATTGCATTTAGCATGCCTTTTACTATCTGACAAATTTGTTTTTGGGAAGTTTTGTTTAATGGATCAATATCATAGAATCATAGAGTTGGAAGGGACCTCTGGGGTCATCTAGTCCAACCCCCTGCACAATGCAGGAAACTCACAAACACCTCCCCCAAAATTCACAAGATCCTCATTGCTGTCAGATGGCCATCTAGCCTCTGTTTCAAAACCTCCAAGGGAGGAGAGCCCACCACCTCCCAAGGAGGAAGGCTGTTCCACTGAGGAACCGCTCTGAACTCACAAACGCCTCCCCCTAAATTCACAGGATCCTCATTGCTGTCAGATGGCCATTTAGCCTCTGTTTCAAAACCTCCAAGGAAGGAGAGCCCACCACCTCCCGAGGAAGCCTGTTCCACTGAGGAACTGCTCTAAACTCACAGACACCTCCCCCTAAATTCACAGGATCGTCATCACTGTCAGATGGCCATCCAGCCTCTGATGAAAAACCTCCAAGGAAGGAGAGCCCCCCGCCTCCCGAGGAAGCCTTTTCCACTGTGGAACGGCTCTAATGGTCAGGAAGTTCTTCCTAATGTTGAGCCGGAAACCCATTTGATTTAATTTCAACCCATTGGTTCTGGTCCTACCTTCCAGGGCCACAGAAAACAATTCCACACCCTCCTCTACATGACAGCCCTTCAAGGATTTGAAGATGGCAATGTGCGCTCTCTAAATATGTGCACTCTCCAAAACCAGAAGCCAGAAATGTGTGCTATTGCACTATCATGAAAACCCATTCAAAATGAAAATCAAATGGATGTTTTTCTGTTACCTGGAAACAACTTCCAGTGGCATTAACAGAAATCTTTATGAAGACAGTCTTTGGTGAGAAAGTAACAAACAAGGCTAAGATTCATGCCTGTATTTCAGATTGGCATTCCATAGTGCTAGCATGGTATTCACATCTTTATTTATAGCCTTTCCCCCCCTGAGACCCAAGGTGGATTACAAAGCATAAAAGAGTGCACCCAGACAACGTCAGACATTCAGTGAACAATGCAGTTGGACTAGCATTACGAAAAGTAGGGAAAAGGACATTGAAGCAGTGCATAAAATGGAATTACAAAAGCAGCAGAGAGCAAGTCTGAGAGGATGACCTTAATGGTAAAGCTGCAGTACTGCAGTCGGAGCCCTCTGCTCATGACCTAAGTTCGATCCCAGCGGAAGCTGGTTCAGGTAGCCGGCTCCAGGTTGACTCAGCCTTTCATCCTTCTGAGGTTGGTCAAATAAGTACCCAGCTTGCTAGGGGGGAAGTGTAGATGACCGGGGAAGGCAATGGCAAAACCACCCCGTAAAAAGTCTGCCGTGAAAATGTTGTGAAAGCAACGTCACCCCAGAGTCGAAAACTACTGGTGCTTGCACAGGGGACTACCTTTACCTTTAGTCTCCACCAAGGAAGCCGTGTCCTAAGTGTTCCTATACTTAGTCAGTATGACATCTGATCAGGGGTGAAATTCTGGCAGGAGCTTCTTTGCATATTAGGCCACACCTCCCTGATGTAGCAAGCCCTCCTGGAGCTTACAGTAGGCCCTGTAATAAGAGCCCTGTAAGCTCTTGGAGGATTGGCTACATCAGGGGGTGTGTGGCCTAATATGCAAAGGAGCTCTCCTAGAATTCCACCCATGCATATTAGGCCACACCCCCTGATGTAGCCAATCCTCCTGGAGCTTACAGTAGGCCCTATAATAAGAGCCCTGTAAGCTCTTGGAGGATTGGCTACATCAGGGGGTGTGTGGCTTAATATGCAAAGGAGCTCCTGCTAGAATTCCACCCCTGCATACGATCAAGAACTGATCCTATTTACAGTGGATATTGTCCAGGACAAGTTTTCTAGGTTCAATATGTACCATTCAGCTAATGGACTTAGACAAGCTGTACTCCGTTTGCATAAATCCAGTCTTGTGTGCCCTTCAGGGTCATTTTGGGAAATGATGGCAAGAGCAGAATCTGTACCTTGTGGTTTTCTGTAAGTAACGGGAATGGCTTTCCCTCCCTATTTTAAGTCTGTTGTCTGTTCTTGATTACATAATTAAGATTTGTAAGGCCAGAACTTGCACTGAGGACTGGTCAGACTTCCTGCCCGCCCAGGCCAATTGGGGAAGGAAAGCCTCCGTTTTCTGCTGATCATACTTTGTGGCATCTTGTGATGAGCTGACAGGAGACTATTTCTGGGCCAAATTCGGGGAATGGATCATTCCCTTTGTTTGGTCACCACCAACGTTCCCTCTAAGCTGCAGAGTCTTGCGAGCAAAAATTCTACTTTATGAGCCACTGGCTTTAACGCGGTGAGCTCCTGCATCAATTTGTGCGCTCCGGGGTCATCCTTCCTGAGCTAAGGTGTGAGCTGGAGGCTAAAAATCTGTGAGCTACCTCACGCTAACTCCGAGGGGACACTGGTCACCACTTGCCTTGTGATATCGGCCCAAGAAGTTTTGACTTAAGGCTTAAGAGGATTTGGAGAGTGGGGCTGAGCATATTTTTTGTATTGATTCCATTTCTGAGTATTGGTTCCATCATTGCATGTGTTGTCCCTGTCATAGAGCAGAAACCTTATTTACAGACAGTGGCCGTGTTGTAGGGGGTTGCCGATCCCCAGGAGGGAGCAGGGGATGCCCCCCAGTTTGGACGCCCTCCCCCCACTTCAGGGTCATCAGAAAGTGGGGGGAGGGGAGGAAAATGTCTGCTAGGAACTCCATTGTTCCCTATGGAGACTTATTCCCATAGGAAATAATGGAGAACTGATCCGTGCGTATCTGGGGGGGGGCTGTTTTTTGAGGTAGAGGCACCAAATTTTCCATATAGCATCCAGTGCCTCTCCTCAAAAATACCCCCCAAGTTTCAAAACGATTGGACCACGGGGTCCAATTCAATGAGCCCCCAAAGAAGGTGCTCCTATCCTTCATTATTTCCTATGGAAGGAAGGCACTGAAAAGGTGTGCGGTCCCTTTAAATGGGATGGCCAGAACTCCCTCTGGAGTTCAGTTCTGCTTGTCACACCCTTGTCTCCTGGCTCCACCCCAAAGTCTCCTGGCTCCACTCCCAGAGTCCCCTGATACTTCTTAACTTGGACTTGGCAACCCTACCGTGTTGTGTGTTTGTAGCCTTCTGAGCCACCTGGGCGTGCCACTTACTAAACCTCCTGTGGTAGTGGTCTTTGCCCGATGCAGACGGCCGAGACCGCTTTGGTGCGGTGGGACTGGCTATCGTTGCAGATAAATGAACTTTCAGCAGATGATTAGCAGCCCTGCAGTTCGATTCCACAAATTCTGTCTAGTGACAAGATGCCAGAATCAAGCATTCTGACTTGAACTTATGAACATATGAAGCTGCCTTCTACTGAATCAGACCCTGGGTCCATCAAAGTCAGTACTGTCTACTCAGACTGGCAGCGGCTCTCCAGGGTCTCAAGCTGAGGTTTTTCACGCCTACTTGCCTGGACCCTTTTTAGTTGGAGATGCCGGGGATTGAACCTGGGACCTCCTGCTTACCAAGCAGATGCTCTACCACTGAGCCACCATCCCTCTCCCCATGAACATATGAAGCTGACCTCTACTGAATCAGACCCTGGGTCCATCAAAGTCAGTACTGTCTACTCAGAATGGCAGCGGCTCTCCAGGGTCTCAAGCTGAGGTTTTTCATGCCTATTTGCCTGAACCCCTTTTAGCTGGAGATGCTGGCGATTGAACCTGGGTACTGGAACCTTCTGCTTACAAAGCAGATGCTCTACCACTGAACCACCGTCCCTCCCCTTAGACATATGAACATATGAAACTGCCTTCTATTGAATCAGACCCTCAGTCCATTGAAGTCAGTATTGTCTATTCGGACTGGCAGCGGCTCTCCAGGGTCTCAAGCAGAGGTTTTTCACACCTACTTGCCTGGACCCTTTTGAGTTGGAGATGCCGGGGATTGAACCTTAGACCTTCTGCTTACCAAGCAGATGCTCTACCACTGAGCCACTGTCCCTTGCCTAAATCCTCCATGGATTCTGCCTCCTAGCACTGCGATCCAGAGGCTTGACTGCCTCTGGACGTGGAGGTTGAACATATATGAAGCTGCCTTCTACTTAATCAGCCCCTTGGTCCATCCAAGTCAATCTTGTCTACTCAGACTGGCAGCGGCTCTCCAGGGTCTCAAGCTGAGATTTTTCACGCCTATTTGCCTGGACCCTTTTTAGTTGGAGATGCTGGGATTGAACCTGGGACCTTCTGCTTGCCAAGCAGATGCTCTACCACTGAGCCACCGTTCCTCTCCCCATGAACATATGAAGCTGCCTTCTACTGAATCAGACCTTCGGTCCATCAAAGTCAGTATTGTCTACTCAGACTGGCAGTGACTCTCCAGGGTCTCAAGCTGAGGTTTTTCATGCCTGCTTGCCCAGACCCTTTTTAGTTGCAGATGCTGGCGATTGAACCTGGGACCTTCTGCTTACCAAGCAGATGCTCTACCACTGAGCCATCGTCCCTCTCTGACTTAGAGTGTATTGGGAAGACTCAGAATGTGGAGAGAGGCATGCAGGAGGTGGCCATATTTTCATTAAAAAGTAATTTATTACCTGGTTGCTTTGTCTTTACATAACAGTGGAAGAAACTAGAATCCTTGTTTGGAGAGTCTGGGGCGTTATAATAATCAGGAAATTGTCACAGTAGATCAGCTCTAAAAAAGAAATACAGGAAGGAGAATAAATTTATGAAGAAGTGGTGGATTGTTTTTAAGGGAAACTACTCAATTAGGAAACAAAAAAACCCAAATATAAAAATATGTCTATTGATATTAAAGCAAGCATATTATTTCTTCACCCAAAGGGTGATTAACACATGGAATTCACTGCCACAGGAGGTGGCGGCGGCTACAAGCATAGCTTCAAGAGGGGATTGGGTAAACATATGGAGCAGAGGTCCATCAGTGGCTATTAGCTACAGTGTGTTGGAACTCTCTGTCTGGGGCCAGTGATGCTCTGTTTTCTGGGTGCATGGGAGAGGCAACAGTGGGAGGGCTTCTACTGTCTTGCCCCACTGGTGGACCTCCTGACAGCACTTGGGGTTTTTTGGGCATTGTGTGACACAGAGTGTTGGACTGGATGAGCCATTGGCCTGATGCAACATGGCTTCTCTTATGTTCTTCTGTGACACAGAGCGTTGGACTGGGTGGGCCATTGGCCTGACCCAACATGGCTTCTCTTATGTTCTTCTGTGACACAGAGCGTTGGACTGGGTGGGCCATTGGCCTGACCCAACATGGCTTCTCTTATGTTCTTATGTGACACAGAGTGTTGGACTGGATGGGCCATTGGCCTGACCCAACATGGCTTCTCTTATGTTCTTACGTGACACAGAGTGTTGGACTGGATGTGCCATTGGCCTGACCCAACATGGCTTCTCTTATGTTCTTACGTGACACAGAGTGTTGGACTGGATGGGCCATTGGCCTGACCCAACATGGCTTCTCTTATGTTCTTATGTGACACAGAGTGTTGGACTGGATGGGCCTTTGGCCTGACCCAACATGGCTTCTCTTATGTTCTTATGTGACACAGAGTGTTGGACTGGATGGGCCTTTGGCCTGACCCAACATGGCTTCTCTTACATTCTTATGTTCCAATAATGAGTGTTGTGAGCAAGCAACATGGTGAAAGGGAATAGGTATTTCACAGACACTGTTTGTAAAATTACAACACCCAGATGACAGCCAGTTGCTCGGGGGCCTGATAGGAGCCCTCAAGGGGCCTGATTTGGCCCACAAACTTCATGTTCAACACCCCTGATTTAGATGGTTATTGGGGATCCTTGGTCAGTTTCTTTTTGCTGCCACCTTCTTTTAGATTATATGAGGAATCAAACGAAGAAAATGGCCGTTTCCATGTTGATTCAGTTTTTGGATTTTTTTTAAGTAATTCAAAATGTTTATTTAAATATTAACCATGCATATGAAATGCTCTCCATATACCAAGTAATCCAATACAATCATAAAATAAATGTCAAAGGATTTTGAAGCTCAAAGTAGGCTAGTGCTGCCAACTTACAGTTGAGGTTATTAATATTAAGCATGTGCATAGAATAAGGTCTTGTCGAGACAAAACACTTACACATATAAACATACACACACACATAAGAGATGCCATGTTGGATCAGGCCAATGGCCCATCCAGTCTAACACTCTGTGTCACACAGTGGCCAAAAAACCCACAGGTGTCATCAGGAGGTCCACCAGTGGGGCCAGGACACCAGAAGCCCCCCCCACTGTGCCCCCCCAAGCACCAAGAATACAGAGCATCACTGCCCCAGACATAGGAACATAAGAGAAGCCATGTTGGATCAGGCCAATGGTCCATAAGAACCGAAGAGAAGCCATGTTGGAGCAGGCCAGTGGCCCATCCAGTCCAACACTCTGTGTCACACAGTGGCCAAAAACCCCAAGTGCCATCAGGAGGTCCACCAGTGGGGCTATTAGCCCTTCCACTGTGCCCCCCCCACTCAAGCACCAGAATACAGAGCTTCACTTGCCCCAGACAGAGAGTTCCAACGATGAGCTGTGGCTAATAGCCACTGATGAACCTCTGCTCCATATGTTGATCCAATCCCCTCTTGAAGCTGGCTATGCTTGTAGCCGCCGCCACCTCCCACACACACTCACGACCACAAAAAAAACACACTCAAAAAAGGGGGGGGGGCAAGAGCAAGTAAGCTGAGTGCAATGCTATTAAAGAAAGATATTCTGCAGTAGGCGTAGAGTAGGAGTGGGTTGAAGAACTCACATTCCAAGTGAGAAAAGGTTCCCATTTCCATAAAAAAGACTTGCAAGTTTGTCAAGCACCGGTATAAGTTTTTGGATTCTTAAATGACCGGTCATAGAAACAGCAGGTAGGAAATTAGCTTTTTTCCTGGGTTTGTTTCAGATTTTCCTTACAGCTCTGGCTAATGCTGTCGTTTCTTCGGTCAACCTTTTCTGCCCAGGCGATGATCTAAAATGCAGCACACGACGTGCACGGAGGATCGGATCCACCATGCGCTGGAGAGGTGCCTCCATGGCCTCAGCAAAAACACCATCTCTGCTAGTACTTGGACAGGTAAGTGACTGCGCAAGAACTATGCAGGGATCATCTGAGTCTTCTCCCCCCTCCGCCAGTTTGCAGCAGGCACATTTCCCGATTCTTTCTTCTGTCTCCTGCCATTTCTACATGCCCCTGGATTTCTTTTTGTTGTTCAGTTCCACAGTCGAGTCGGACGCTTTGCGACCCCATGGACCAAGTCACGCCAGGCCCTCCTGTCTTCCACCATCCTCTGAAGTCTGCTCAAATTCGTGTTTGTTACATCAGTAATGCTGTCCAGCCATCCCATCTTTTGCTGTCCCCTTCTTCTTTTGCCTTCTGTCTTTCCCAGCATCAGGATCTTCTCCAGGGAGTGCTGCCTTCTCATTGGGTGGCCAAAGGATTTGAGCTTCAGCTTCAGCATCTGACCTTCCAGGGAACAGTCTGGGTTGATTTCCCTAAGGACTGACTGTTTGTATCTTCTTGCAGTCCGAGGGACTCTCAAGAGTCTTCTCCAGCACCACATCTCAAAAGCATCTATTCTTCTGCGCTCATCTTTTGCTGTCTCCTTCTTCTTTTGCCTTCTGTCTTTCCCAGCATCAGGGTCTTCTCCAGGGAGTGCTCCCTTCTCATTTAGTGGCCAAAGGGTTTGAGCTTCAGCTTCAGCATCTGACCTTCCAGGGAACTGTCAGGGTTAATTTCCCTTAGGACTGACTGATCTGATCTTCTTGCAGTCCAAGGGACTCTCAAGAGTCTTCTCCAGCACCAAAGCTCAAAAGCGTCTATTCTTCTGCGCTCGGCCTTCCTTATGGTTCTGGTCTCAAAGCCATACATTACTACTGGGAATACCATCGCTTTTACCTGGATTCCTAGTCCTAGTATAATATAGTGGGTTCGACGCAAGGAAGAGGTGAGGTAGTAGTGATCATAGCTCTTTTATTAGATACAGCCTAGCATAGGGCTGCACTAAAAGACTGAACTGGGCCAATGGGGCCAACTTATAAACACTACAGCAGGGGTCCCCAAACCCCGGGTTGGGGGCCGCTACCGCTCCGTGGCCTGTTAGCAACCGGGCCATGAGTTGTATAATTATTTCATTTTATATTTTAAAAAGGTAAAGGAAAGGTCCCCTGTGCAAGCAACAGTCGTTTCCGACGCTGGGTTGACGTTGCTTTCACAACGTTTTTGTGACGGAACCGGCCCGATTCTGCCTTCAGACCCGGTCCCGTCAGCTCCCTATTGAGTCGCCAACTCCTGGAGGGAGCTATTTCTCCTCCTGCCCCTTGGGCTCGCTGCCACCACCTGCTCAGTCTAGGGGTTCAGATTGAGAGGAACAGGACTCCCAATCCCCCTCTCCAGCTATGAGGCTAGGCCTCAAGGTCCTCTGCCACCCTGCACTTGGGTTTCACAGAGACCTCAGCACTTCTTTGGGGCAGGAGGAGAAATAGCTCCCTCCAGGAGTTGGCGACTCAATAGGGAGCTGACGGGACCGGGTCTGAAGGCAGAATCGGGCCGGTTCCGTCACATTTGGTGGCAGCGGTGGGATGACTTACTTGGTCTTACTGCCTGGAGGCCTCATTTTCCTGACTAGGCCGCATGCACAGGCAGGAGCCCCCACACTGGCAACCTCTTCCTTCGAGCTGCAGCTGAGAACTGACTTCTCTTCCTGCCTAACACATGCCAAGAACAAAAGAACTTCCTGTCTCTCTAGGAGACTTTCCCCCTAGCGTTGTTGGTTTGGCTCTGGAAGGGAGGGGGGAGTGAGGGGAATGCTAGGCCCAAGCCTGCTTCGCAGTTTAGCGATTCCTCCCAATGAAGCACCAACATTGACTAAGATGGCGTTTCTCCACACGTCCCCCTCCTTAAATTCTGAGCCGGAGGGGTTGCCTCTGACAGAGGTGACCCCGTAGCAGAATCCAACCAAACAAGGAGAAACCCATTAACCCAAACAGAACATTCACCAAGATTAGGAATTTTCCCAACAATACACAAAGTCCCACACCCTAGGTGTCCATGTCCTTTCTGGACAACCAGTCGCATTGCTGCATTCAGAAGGAATGTCCAGTCCTTAAGATGTACTCCTCCATCTCCCAGGACCACCTCTGGAGTTTGGTGCTCTCCCTCCGTTGCTGCTGTTGCTGGGGTGAGTGGTCCATCAAAGGAGGAAATTCCTGGCCCCACATATGAGGTTGGAAACTGCCCAGTTCCCACACAGTTGCTTCTTCTTTATCCCTCATTGGTGGAATGTTCCCTCTGTCCACTCTGACCTCCCAGAAAACCACCTCTGGGCTCCAAACAATTGCTGTCCCAGCTTCTTTTTGTCTCCTTCCTTCCTACCTATATGCAACACCATGGACCTCGCAGAGAATGACTGTGGTATATTCACCTGCCCCACTTTAACTGCCTTTCCCGTCTTCTCCATAGCCACCACATAAGTAGCATCGTCCCGGTCATCCACAATCACATGGGGTCCCTCCCATTCCACTTTCCGTTCACCAGAATGAAGTGGCAGGAAAGCCAACACCCTATCCCCTGTCTCAGCTTCTGCGAACTCCACTTTCTGGTCCCTTGCCACCTCACACAGCGGTTCCAGACTAGGGTCACGTTGGATCTCTGACAGAAAGGTTTCTGGTTCCCCCAGGCTCTCTATCATCTGTTCCTTCAAGCCACCCCTAGTCCCGCTGTTTCCAGGACACTCAGCCAAAGTTTGATCTGGGTTCTCCGACCCCTCAGTTGGTTTTTCAGTGTCAACCAACTGAGCTCCTTCCTGCCGGGAAGGCTCCACAGCATCCTGCTGCCCTTGCGGAAATTGGCACCCCTCTTCCCATTGGACACACCCTCCTGCAGGGCTTGAGACAGGCTGGTCCTCCCCCTCCCTGGTTGGTGGTGAGGTGGCTTCCCTAAAGTTGCCTTCCTCCCCCCACCTTCCCCTGAGGGTTTGGCTTGGGTTCTCAGTCCCCTCGGTTGGTTTTTCAGCACTACCAAACTGACCCCCCTCTTGCCTGGAAGGTCCCACAGCTTCCCAGGACTCCTGTCTGCCCTGCTTCAAGACAACCTGTTCCGAGAGAGTCTCGGACGATCCCACTTCCTGATCCACAGCTACTTGGTGAACCGATTCCAACCTAAGGCCGCTCAGGACCCCCTTCTGGAACCGCTCCCGTTCTCCCAAGCCTTCAGCTATGTGCTCCTCTGAGCCCACATTAGCCTTGCTGCTCTCAGAACCTCCTGTGAAATCTCAACTCTCCACCTCTGTCTCTTCAGGATGCACATCCTTTACGCTAGACAGGTTCCTTTCCTCGCTAGGAACATCTACAGCCTCTTGCTGCACTTGGGGAAAGCTACACCCCTTTTCCCCTTGGGAACACCCTACTCTAGGGCTTGAGACAGGCTGGTCCTCCCCCTCCTGGGTGACTGCCCTCTCTTCGTCCTCAGTAACTTGGGCTATTTCCCCCTCCCTGGTTGGTGGTGAGGTGGCTTCCCTAACGTTGCCTTCCTCCTCCCACTTTCCTCTGAGGGTTTGGCTGCCGGTTACAGCATTGATAGAGTACTGGCCAACCAACAAATCCTGGCCCAATAACACTGGAACTGTCTGTTCCTTCATTACTTCAAATTCAGAATAGGACTTACATTCTTGTGGAGCTAAACCCCTGAACTGCTTTCGGGAGTGGTCTGGCCCCAGTTTAAACCTTTTAAATACAGTGGCTTTATAGGCCGCAAAAGTTATCCCCCCATCTTCCATAGGCATGCTGTAATAGATGGCTGAAAGCTCTCCAGTCAGGTTGCTACAGAGGTAAGACATATAGTCTTCCTCTGCAATCCCCCACTGTTTGGCTGCCTTCTCAAAGTTGGAGAGGTATATGGAGGGGTCTTCTCCCTCTTGGTATACTGCAAAGTCTTTGGGGGTGACTTTGATCTTTTTGCTTAGTTCAGCTTCCAGACGTAGCACCTCAAGCTCATGGCGACGTTGCTCTTCCTGCTCCTGTCTGCGGATCTCAGCTTGTCTCAGCTCCCTCTCAGCTTGTCTTTCCTCCCTCTCTCTTTCCTCCTGTCTACGCTCTTGGTACGCCTCGATACGTATTCTCTTCAGTTCCAACTGTAGCCGCAAAATTGCTTCTGACTGGGTAGGGGGCACTTTTGCAGGTGCCCCTGCATGCTTAAGATGCTCCAACAGGAGGTCTTTCATATCTACTACAGTCATGTTGTCACACTCCAGCTTTTGCTTTGCGCACTCTTCCTGGAGCTGCGGCTCTGTCATCTTCAGGATTTCCAGCCTCTTAGCACGCTCCATCCTAACTAACTAAACTTTCCCTATTCCAGTTGACCCGAAAATAAAACAAAACCTCTATTGCTTCCTCTGGGTGCTTGCACGTATCAAAAAACAAAAATGCCTGGCCAATCAAGTTCTCTGTTTGTTCTTATCCCACCGCTGCCGCCAAATGTGACGGAACCAGCCCGATTCTGCCTTCAGACCCGGTCCCGTCAGCTCCCTATTGAGTCGCCAACTCCTGGAGGGAGCTATTTCTCCTCCTGCCCCAAAGAAGTGCTGAGGTCTCTGTGAAACCCAAGTGCGGGGTGGCAGAGGACCTTGAGGCCTAGCCTCATAGCTGGAGAGGGGGATTGGGAGTCCTGTTCCTCTCAATCTGAACCCCTAGACTGAGCAGGTGTGGCAGCGAGCCCAAGGGGCAGGAGGAGAAATACAGCAGACTTTTTACGGGGTGGTTTGCCATTGCCTTCTCCAGTCATCTGCACTTCCCCCACCGGCAAGCTGGGGACTCATTTTACTGACCTCGGAAGGATGGAAAACTGAGTCAACCTGAGCCGGTGACTTGAACCCAGCTTCCGCCAAGATCGAACTCAGGTCATGAGCAGAGGGCTCCCAACTGCAGTACAGCAGCTTTACCACTCTGCGCCACGGGGCTGCCCTAGATTCGATATGTACCATTCAGCTAAAGGATAAGCTCTACTTCGTTTGCCTAAATACAGTCTGGTGTGCTCTTATATATTACAAGATATGCAGCCCCCCGTCCGTAAAGAGCATGGCTTCTGACATGCCTTGCAACATTGCTATGCAATTTATTATAGGGGATGGTGGAAATATGTGACCAGGAGTAACATGACCAGTAAAACAGGAAAAGCCCCCTCTCTGGTATGTTCCCCCATTTGAGTTGTTGCTGGAGCCTTTCTGGCCACACCAGAAACTGCTGAATTTTTGCAGTTGCTTAGGAGAGCATAAAAGTTCTTGCACACCATACAAACACCCTTAGTTCTTACGTTACCTGTTTTCCAAACAAGCAGGAGGGACGTGAGTCTGTGATTTACGGTATGTGTCCTCTGCAGTTGCAATAAAGGGGTTTATCTTTAGAAGCCTCTTGTCTTGGAAACTGCACGTTGGCCACAGACTCTCCCAGTTGTAGTCTTGGCCCAGAGCACTTGTTCCCAGGCCTTGAATTCAGCAGGAGCTCCCAGAAGCACAGATCCTGAACCTTTCTGAGCATTGCCCCTTTTCCTCCTCACCTCCCTTGTCCATTGAATAGAAGGTGCAGCTGCATAACGATCCCTGGATTAGGAGAGTGGGCAACCAGCCTGCCCCCAGGGTTGGTTCTCGTGAACTGAAGTGGATGAGCTGCTGTGTATAGAGCAGTTGCCTTAAGCACCGGTTCCTAGTTTACTAATGCGACCCGTGGAAGAGGCAAATGAAACAGGAGAATAGCCGGTATGGTGTTGCCACACTGGCTGAATAAGAGAACTGCTGCCTTAAGAAATACAAGTGTTTTCACGTTGCTATTTGCGTCTGGAGATGTACGAGCTTAGCAGGATTTGGTACCTTCTTTTCTTCATTTGAGCATCCGGATTGGATTTCAGTTTATGATTATGAATTTCGGACCTTGAAAGTGACTGCAAGCGTAGGAATTGCACTGATATAAATTTATGTAAAATATAAAATGTATTCATTGACACAGCATGATTGTTTGCAATGCTTAATACACAGGGTTTTTTCGATTTCTAATTATACGCTGTGGTTTCCTGTTTGTATTGAATCCCCAGGTGGGGGCAGGGGATCCCCCGGTTTGGAGGTTCTCCCCCCCCCCTTCAGGGTCATCAGAAAGCAGGGGGGGGGGGAGGGAGGGAAATGTCTGCTGGGCACTCCATGATTCCCTAGGGAGACCAATTCCCATAGCATATAATGAAGAATTGATCAGTGGGTATCTGGGGCTTAGGGTGGACTGTTTTTTGAGATAGGGACACCATATTTGCAGCATAATATGCAGTGCCTCTCCTCAAAATACCCTCCAAATTTCAAAAAGATTAGACCGGGGGTCCAATTGTATGAGCCCCCCAAAAGGTACCCCATCCTTCATCATTTTCAGCGGAGGGAAGGCATTTAAAAGGTATGCGGTCCCTTTAAATGTGAGGACCAGAACTCCCTTCGGAGTTCAATTATGTTTGTCGCAACCATGCTCCTGGCTCCACCCCCAATGTCTCCTGGCTCCACCCCTAAAGTCTCCTGGCTCCACCCCAAAGTCTCCTGGCTCCACCCCCAATGTCTCCTGGCTCCACCCCCCCAAAGTCCCCAGATATTTCTTGAATTGGACTTGACAACCCTAAGCACGTGTGATCCATACCAGGTACTGATCCAGGGCACTGCCTGGTGAAAGTCCTGCCCAAAACCAGGCAGGATCAGTATGAGTGGTACAGCCCAGAACCCTGAAGCTAGCTGGCACCAGGCCCATGGCGCCCTATGAGACCCAGAGGGCCCAGCCTCCTTGTGGATTTTACGGGCCCCCTCCCCAAGCCTTGCCTCACCCCTCTCCCTGGGGACCCCTCACCCCGATCACCTCAGCACATGAAGCAGGGAGCGGCACTGGCAAGCTCTCCCCTGAACCACTCTCAGCAGAGGTGGGTGGGTGGGCAGATCCCGAAAGTTGGGTGGGTAGGTGGGCAGCCAGCCCCGCCCCCTGCTCCCAGCAGCCCTTAGTCTGGCTCCACGTGCTGCCTTGTTTTCCACCACCGTGAGCCTGAACAGTCAGTTCTTGGGTGGGTGGGAGGAGCGACTCCCAGATTGCGCAGGCTGCAAGGGCAGCTAGAGTCCTTTCAGGGTGGGGAGGGTGGGAGGAGGGCAGCTGGAGTTGTCTCCCTTAGGGTTGCCAATCCCCAGGTGGGGGCAGGGGATCCCCCGGATTGGAGGCCCTCCGCCCGCTTCAGGGTCATCAGAAAGCTGAGGGTGGGGGAGGAAAATGTCTGCTTGGCAGTCCATTATTCCCTATGGAGACTTATTCCCATAGGAAATAATGGAGAATTGATCCACGGGTATCTGGGGCTCTGCAGGGGCTGTTTTTTGAGGTAGAGGCACCAGCTTTTCAGTATAGCATTCAGGGACTCTCCCCAAAATACCCTCCAAGTTTCAAAAAGATTGGACCAGGGATCCAATTCTATGAGCCCCCAAAGAAGGTGCCCCTATCCTTCATTATTTCCTAAGGAAGGCAGGCGTTTCAAAGGTGTGCAGTTCCTTTTATATGTGGTGGCCAGAACTCTCTTTGGAGTTCAATGATGCTTGTCACACCCTTGCTCCTGGCTCCATCCCCAAAATCTCCTGGCTGTACCCCAAAGTCTCCTGGCTCCACCCCCAAAGTCCCCAGATATTTCTTGGATTGGACTTGGCAAACCTAGTCTCCCCCAGCCACCATGTACAAGCTTCGCACGTTCTCTGCCACTCCCGGTTGGGGAAGAGCACAGGAAAGCAGGGAAATGGGAAGGGCGTGCACAGATACAAATTAGCCTTCTTTTGAACTTTTGGAATTGGAAGTTGATCTGAGAGCCAGTTTGGTGTAGTGGTGAAGTGCGCGGACTCTTATCTGGGAGAACCAGGTTTGATTCCCCGCTCCTCCACTTGCAGCTGCTGGAATGGTCTTGGGTCAGCCATAGCTCTTGTAGGAGTTGTCCTTGAAAGGGCAGCTGCTGTGAGAGCCCTCTCAGCCCCACCTACCTCACAGGGTTTGATTCCCTGCTCCTCCACCTGCAGCCGCTGGAATGGCCTTGGGTTAGTCATAGCTCTCGTAGGAGTTGTCCTTGAAAAGGCAGCTGCTGTGAGAGCCCTCTCAGTCCCACCCACCTCACAGGGTGTCTGTTGTGGGGGAGGAAGAGAAAGGAGATTGTAGGCCGCTCTGAGTCTCTGATTCAGAAAGAAGGGCGGGGTATAAACCTGCAATTCTTCTTCTTCTTCAGGCTGAGCTCCAGGAAAGGTAGAAGGGGAATTGGAGCTTACATGCAATTTAAATCACACTGGAGGGGGAAGGGAGAGGGGTGGCCCCCACCGTCTTCAGCTTCTTGCTCTAGGGTTGCCAATTCCCAGGTGGGGGCAGGGGATTCCCTGGTTTGGAGGCCCTCCCCCCGCTTCAGGGTCATCAGAAAGCGGGGGGAGGGGAGGGAAATGTCTGCTGGGAACTCATGATTCCCTATGGAAACTTATTCCCATGGGAAATAATGGAGAATTGATCCGCGGGTATCTGGGGCTTTGCGGGCCCTGTTTTTTGAGATAGAGGCACCACATTTTCAGCATTGCATCCAGTGGCTCTCCCCAAAATACTCCCTAAGTTTCAAAAAGATTGGACCAGGGGGTCTAATTCTATGAGCCCCCAAAGAAGGTGACTCTATCCTTCATTATTTCCTATGGAAGAAAGGCATTGAAAAGGTGTGCGGTCCCTTGATATGTGGTGGTCAGAACTCCCTTTGGAGTTCAATTATGCTTGTCACATCCTTGCTCCTGGCTCCACCCCCAATGTCTCCTGGCTCCACCCCCAAAGTCCCCAGATATTTCTTGAATTGGACTTGGCAACCCTATCTTGCTCTCACCTCCATAGCCCCCCTCCTGCAAGCCCCCCTACGACCCCCTCCCCCTGTGACTCTTAGCTACAGGGCATGTTGGCAGTTACTTGTTACTTGAGATTCTTTTATCCTCACCTCGAGTTTCTACTATGATACTAAATCGGCTCAGAGGAAGTCTGTCGCCTGGATGCAGCCTTAAAGAGTTGTCAGCAAACACTACGGTATCACACCTCCAGCTGGGTGACAACTGTCCACATTGCTGCAAAACAATTTAGTACTGATCTGGCTCAGGGTGCTTTTTTTCTCAGAATCTCATGTGTGGTTGCTCTGTAATCCAGCTTCTATGGTTAGCGTTTCCTTTCTCTGTTCTTCCCTAAAATAAAAAAAAGGCAGTTCGTAGCTTGCAGTCAACAACCTCTAAAACCGCTGCAGAGAAACTGTGACTGTTTTGGCACTAGAACAAAGCAGGAATCAAGTGTCGCCTTTAAGACCGGCAAAGTTTTATGCAGAATGTTTTATTCAGAAAGCTTACATTCTGAATAAAACTTTGGTGCGTCTTAAAGGTGCAACTTAGAATCATAGAGTTGGAAGGGACCTCCAGGGTCATTAGTCCAGGGGTGGCTCTCCAGATGTTTTTTGCCTACAAATCCCATCAGCCCCCGCCATTGGCCATGCTGGCTGGGGCTGATGGGAGTTGTAGGCCAAAAACATCTGGAGAGCTACCGTTGGCCACCCCTGATCTAGCCCAACCCCCTGCACAATGCAGGAAACTCACAAATACCTCCCCCTAAATTCACAGGATCTTCATTGCTGTTGGATGGCCATATAGCCTCTGTTGAAAAACCTCCAAGGAAGGAGAGCCCATCACCTCCTGAAGAAGCCTGTTCCACTGAGGAATTGCTCTAACGGTCAGGAAGTTCTTCCTAATGTTGAGCCGGAAACTCTTTTGATTTAATTTCAACCCGTTGGTTCTGGTCCTACCTTCCGGGGCCACAGAAAACTCCACCCCATCCTCTCTATGACAGCCCTTCAAGGACTTGAAGATGGTGGTCCTATCACCTCTCAGCCGCCTCCTCTCCAGGCAAAACATGCCCAGCTCCTTCAACCTTTCTTCATAGGGCTTAGTCTCCAGACCCCTCACCAACTTGACTCCTGCTCTGTTCTGCTGCTTCTGACCAACACGGCTGCCCACCTGGATCTGTTTTGGCACTGTTTATGAGTCATATTTACACCAATTCTGGAGGAAGCCTGTATATAAATGGCAATGAATACTTCCTTCTCCCTCTCTCTTGCTTCCTTCTGCATCACAGCTTGCTTTGCCAGGCTTACTCAATCGCACAGCAGAGCTACAGAGCAAAGCCTCTGTTTTCTCCAATGGCTGAGGCTCCTCTCTTGGGGAGGTACCATAGAGTTTTTACTTTGTAAAATGCTAGAGCATCTGGGAAAACCATAGAGTTTTTCCATAAACGCCTAGAGCGGCTGGCACGCAACGTTGCCGGCACGATGACACCACTAGTGGGTGACATCATCGCGCCTAGACGCCGCAGGGGACTTGGCAACCCTAATAGACCAGCTTGGTCATTTGCTGACTCTGTGTTTCTTGTTTTCTCTTTGTCAGCTGGGCTTTGTCTGAATTGCTGGAGCCTCCAGGAGCTGGTTAGCCGTGATGCAGGGAACTACCTCATCCTTCTGGAGAAAATACTACAAAAGGCTGAAGAGGTACATGGGGGGGGGGGGAGAGTTGGGTTGAAATTAAATCAAAAGAGTTTCCGGCTCAGCATTAGGAAGAATGTCCTGACAGTTAGAGTGGTTCCTCAGTGGAACAGGCTTCCTTGGGAGGTGGTGGGCTCTCCTTCCTTGGAGGGTTTTCAACAGAGGCTAGAGGGCCATCTGACAGCAATGAAGATCCTGTGACTTTAGGGGGAGGTGTTTCTGAGTTTCCTGCGTTGTGCAGGGGGTTGGACTAAATGGCCCTGGAGGTTCTGTCCAACTCTAGGGTTCTATTAGGAAGAACTTCCTGACCGTTAGAGCAATTCCTCAGTGGAACAGGCTTCCTCAGGAGATGGTGGGCTCTCCTTCCTTAGCGGTTTTTCAACAGAGGCTAGATGGCCATCTGACAGCAATGAGGATCCTGTGAATTTAGGGGGAGGTGTTTGTGAGTTTCCTGCATTGTGCAGGGGGTTGGACTAGATGGCCCTCGAGTTTCCGTCAAACTTTCGGGTTTTATTAGGAAGAACTTCCTGACCGTTAGAGCAATTCCTCAGTGGAACAGGCTTCCTCGGGAGGTGGTGGGCTCTCCTTCCTCGGAGGTTTTTCAACAGAGGCTAGATGGCCCTTGGACAGCAATGAGGATCCTGTGAATTTAGGGGGAGGTATTTGTGAGTTTCCTGCATTGTGCAGGGGGCTGGACTAGATGGCCCTGGAGGTTCCGTCCAACTCTAGGATTCTATGAGGAAGGACTTCCTGACGGTTAGAGCGGTTCTTCATTGGAACAGGCTTCCTCCTTGGGAGGTGGTGGGCTCTCCTCCCTTGGAGGTTTTTAAACAGAGGCTGGATGGCCATCTGACAGCCATGAGGATCCTGTGAAGTTAGGGGGAGGTATTTGTGAGTTTCCTGCATTGTGCAGGGGGTTGGACTAGATGACTCTGGAAGTCCCTTCCCACTTTAGGATTCTATGAAGTAATGATAGTATCGGGCCCAAAGCTAGGAAATTTTCAGTGAAGTGGCACTGGAGAAAGTGACGGGGCCCAAAAAGGACATCATAAAAACGACATTGTCCCCTCTAGGCCCGGCGCGAGGCAGAATCCTGACACACGTCACCCCCTCCCACAGGGGGAAATTTTCATGTGCACGGGTGGCATAATAAACTTCACCCAGAGGTGATGTCATTTCGTCGGTCACGGAATCATCATTGTAATGGCTCATCAACTCAATATGCATGTAAGATTCTCTTGTTATGTGCATATTAAGTTGATGAGCCCTTTTGCATGACAGCTGTTGCCTTAGCACGGGTTCCTAAAGTGCACAGCAGGCTTTCGTACCTTCCTTTTCTTTCTTGGAATTTCAAGCATCCGGAGTGGGTATCAATTTAGGGGAGGGATGATGGCTCAGTGGCAGAGCATCTGCTTGGTAAGCAGAAGGTCCCAGGTTCAATCCCTGGCATCTCCAACTAAAAAGGGTCTAGCCAAATAGGCGTGAAAAACCTCAGCTTGAGACCCTGGAGAGCCACTGCCAGGCTGAGTAGACAAGACTGACTTGGATGGACCCAGGGTCTGATTCAGTAGAAGGCAGCTTCATATATGTTCAACCTCCACATCCAGAGGCAGTCAAGTCTCTGAATCGCAATGCTAGGAGACAGAATCCATGGAGGATTTAGGCAAGGGATGGTGGCTCAGTGGTAGAGCATCTGCTTGGTAAGTAGAAAGTCTCAGGTTCAATCCCTGGCATCTCCAACTAAAAAGGGTCCAGGCAAGTAGGCGTGAAAAACCTCAGCTTGAGACCCTGGAGAGCCACTGCCAGTCTGAGTAGACAAGACTGACTTGGATGGACCCAGGGTCTGATTCAGTAGAAGGCAGCTTCATATATGTTCAACCTCCACATCCAGAGGCAGTCAAGTCTCTGAATCGCAGTGCTAGGAGACAGAATCCATGGAGGATTTAGGCAAGGGATGGTGGCTCGGTGGTAGAGCATCTGCTTGGTAAGCAGAAGGTGCCAGGTTCAATCTCCACCATCTCCAACTAAAAAGGGTCCAGGCAAGTAGGCGTGAAAAACCTCAGCTTGAGACCCTGGAGAGCCGCTGCCGGTCTGAGTAGACAATACTGACTTTGATGGACCGAGGGTCTGATTCAGTACAAGGCAGCTTCATATGTTCATATATGTTCAATTTGTGTTCATGAAGTGTGGACTTTAAAAGTAGTCGGAAGTGACTGGAAGAATTTGAATGGTTTAGATATAAATATGTGGCCGTTAGAAATGTACTTACGGATACAGCCTAATTGCTTGCATTGCTCATGTGCAGCGTTTCCGTTGTCGGTAGTTACCTGCACGCTGTGGCTTCCTGTTAGTATTGACTCACCTGGGGACCGGCAACTCTGCTTCGGAAGGTCTCTTCTTCCTGCTTATCGTATCTCGTGTCCTTTCTGTGCTTTTCTGCAGGTCCAAGAGAATTGCGACTATGATCTGTTTATTCCACTGGCCTTGCTCTTCAGTTCAGCTGTCTTGTATGTAAGTCCCGGCGCTGCATTTGGTGTACTCAGCCCCACTTACTTTGTGCAGCTCCAGCTT
This sequence comes from Heteronotia binoei, assembly GCF_032191835.1. Taxonomy (NCBI): domain Eukaryota; kingdom Metazoa; phylum Chordata; class Lepidosauria; order Squamata; family Gekkonidae; genus Heteronotia; species Heteronotia binoei. Next base: position 10,467,892 of record NC_083235.1, on the reverse strand, counting down.
TTAAAAACAAAATCTGTGAGGCTCAGGGCAGCGCTATCTTTTATAGGCAGGGGTCGTTTTGTAGAAAAATAGGTGGTGGAGCTCGTTAGCATCGCTCATTAGCATATGCCGGGGGTGGCCAACGGTAGCTCTCCAGATGTTTTTTTTTTGCCTACAACTCCCATCAGCCCCATCCAGCATGGCCAATGGCTGGGGCGGATGGGAGTTGTAGGCAAAAAAAAAAATCTGGAGAGCTACCGTTGGCCACCCCCGGCATATGCCACCCCCTCCCCCCACAAACAGCCAAAATAATCCTTCACAAGAAAGGAGAGTCCCGGGCGACTGAGGCCTGCTTGGGCTGGCTAGAGATCCAGTCAGCCCAAGAAGGCCTCGCTCATCTGGGGCTCTCCTGGCCCCCCCCCCCAATCATAAGGCCAACAAGCCACCCACCATCCAAAATCCCATAAGAAGAAGATGAAGAAGAAGATATTGGATTTATATCCCGCCCTTCACTCTGAAGAATCTCAGAGCGGCTCACAATCTCCTTTCCCTTCCTCCCCCACAACAGACACCCTGTGAGGTGGGTGGGGCTGGAGAGGGCTCTCAAAGCAGCTGCCCTTTCAAGGACAACCTCTGCCAGAGCGATGGCTGACCCGAGGCCATGCTAGCAGGTGCAAGTAGAGCAGTGGGGAATCAAACCTGGTTCTGCCAGATAAGAGTCCGCACACTTAACCACTACACCAAACTGGCTCTCCATAAGAAGTGGAGAAAGGGTGGTGTGGGCTTCTCCAGGGGTTAATGAGGGCTGCTGGGGGTGTGGCAAAGACCCTGGTGGCTGGCTGGCTGCCCGCTCTCCTAATCCAGGGCTGATTATGCAGCTGCACCTACTATTCAATGGACAAGGTAGGTAGGTGGGGAGGAGGAGTGGGAACCCTCAGAAAGGTTCAGGAGCTGTGCTCCTGTGAGCTCCTGCTGAATTCAAGGCCTGGTTATAGGAGATGAATGGCTATCAACAGCCTACATGCCTCCCCAACAACTCCCTAATGCCATTAGGTTTAAAAAATGTTAAGGTTGTATAAATTCTATAGCAACCCTGTGGCGCAGAGTGGTAAAGCTGCAGCACTGCAGTCCGCGCTCTCTGAGTTGGATCCCGATGGAAGCTGGGTTCAGGTAGGTGGCTCCAGGTTGACTCAGCCTTCCATCCTTCTGAGGTCGGTCAAAGGAGTTCCCAGCTCCTGAGGGGGAAGCGTAGATGACTGGGGAAGGCCAGGGCAAATCACCCCGTAAAAAAGTCTGCCGTGAAACTGCCGTGATGCGACGTCACCCCAGAATCGGAAACAACTGGTGCTTGCACAGGGGACTATCTTGACTGAGGAAGAGAAATGCTGCATGCAGTGGCACTACGTATCACCTTCCCCCCCACACCAGTGTCACAGAGGAAGTACATGGGCCGGAGTAATATAGATCAAATTCTGGCTTCAGGCTTTGGAGAGCTCTTGTGCAAGATTCCAAAAATGGCCTCCCATTGATGATGCTAACCATTCACTTGTCCCATTCTTGTAAGCTCAGTCCTCATGGCTGGTTTCCTTCTGTTGTACCTCAAGCAGTATCAGAGACTGCTGCATAAGTAGAGATATCCTATTGCTGTAGAAAAGACCAAGAGTCCGGTAGCACCTTAAAGACTAACAAAATGCAGGGGTGGAATTCTAGCAGGAGCTCCTTTGCATATTAGGCCACACACCCCCTGATGTAGCCAGTCCTCCGAGAGCTTCCAGGGCTCTTTGTACAGGGCATATTGAAAGCTCCAGGAGGATTGGCTACATCGGGGGCGTGGCCTAATATGCAAAGGAGTTCTCCTAGAATTCCACCCCTGCATATTAGGCCACACACCCCTGAGGTAACCAATCCTCCAAGAGCTTCCAGATCTCTTAGTACAGGGCCTGCTGTAAGCTCCAAGAGGATGAGCTACATCAGGGGTGCAATTCTAGCAGGAGCTCCTTTGCATATTAGGCCACACACCCCTGATGTAGCCAATCCTCCAGGAGTCTACAGTAGGCCCTGTACGAAGAGCCCTGAAAGCTCCAGGAGGATTGGCTACATCAGGGGGCGTGGCCTAATATGCAAAGGAGCTCTCCTAGAATTCCACCCCTGCATATTAGGCCACACACCCCTGATGTAGCCAATCCTCGAAGAGCTCAGGGGGCTCTTCTTACAGGGCCTACTGTAAGCTCCAGGACGATTGGCTACATCAGGGGTGTGTGGCCTAATATGCAAAGGAGCTCCTGCTAGAATTCTACCCCTGACAAAATGTCATCTTATAGCTCAGGAGTGGCCAAACTGTGGCTCAGGAGCCACATGTGGCTCTTTCACACATATTGTGTGGCTCTTGAAGCCCCCCTCCCCAATCAACTGGCTTGAAGAAGGCATTTCTCTCTTTAAATCACTTCACCAAGCCAAGCCAGAGCCAGAGGCTTGCAGAAGGAATTTAAAGTTGCTTTCTTTCCACCTCTCCCTCATCTATTTGCCCATCCAGTCCAGCACTCTGTATCATACAGTGGCCAAAAAACCAGGAGCCATCAGGAGGTCCACCAGTGGGGCCAGGACACTAGAAACCCTCCCACTGTGCCCCCCCAGGCACCAAGAAGCCAGAGCATCACTTGCCCCAGACAGAGAGTTCCATCAATACGTTGTGGCTAATAGCCGCTGATGGACCTCTGCTCCATATGCTTATCCAATCCCCTCTTGAAGCTGGCTATGCTTGTAGCTGCCACCACCTCCTGTGGCAGTGCGTTCCTCGGAGCCCGGCAGGGATAAGTGAACCAATTGTCAAAGCTGAAGAAGAGCCAAGTACAGTTTCTAAAAACTGGCTCCTGTCGAAGTTGTAGGCTGCCACTCATCCTTCCCGCTCTACTGTCACAGAGCCACGGGGTGGGAGCCGCAGCTCAGCGGCAGAGCCTCTTTCTCGCATGCCCACGGTCTTGTCCCTGGCACCCCTGGTCTTCATTTCACCTACAGTTCTGTGTTTTTTAAATTCCGGGGGCAGGGGGTGTGCTAGTGGCCAGTTCGCCTAGGGCACCAAAAACCCTAGCGCCAGCCCTGCAAACGTGACGGAAGACTCTGTTGTGAACGGTCACCGTATTGCCACATATGGATGTTTTTAGGCCATTTCTATTCTCTTGGCAGACTTCCCACTTCCCTTCCAATTCTGACCTGCTTTGGAGAGCCAGGCAGACCTTCCGGGACTTCCTCGCCTGGCCCGTGCCGTACTGCGATTTCTGCCAGGAACTGCTGACCTTTATTGACAACGAGCTCAAAGCCCCAGGTAGGAAGCCGTTTTCTCTGACCAGGGGTCGTTCTGTAGAAAAAACAGGTGGTGGGTCTCATTAGCATAACTCATTAGCATATGCCGCCCCTCCCTATCAGCCGAAAGCAACCCAGCGCAAGAAAGGAGAGCCCTGGGCGAGCGAGGCCTGCTTGGGGCTCTCCTCGGCCACCCCTCCTCCGCAGTCAAAAGGCCAGCAAGCCACCTGCCGCCCAAAATCACATAAGAAGTGGAGAAAGGGTGGCACGGGCTTCTCCAGGGGTGAATGAGGGCTGCTGGGGCGTAGTGGTTCGGTGTAGTGGTTAAGTGTGCGGACTCTTATCTGGGAGAACCGGGTTTGATTCCCCACTCCTCCCCTTGCACCTGCTGGCATGGCCTTGGGTCAGCCATAGCTCTGGCAGAGGTTGTCCTTGAAAGGGCAGCTGCTGTGAGAGTCATCTCAGCCCTGCCCACCTCACAGGGTGTCTGTTGTGGGGGAGGGAGATAAAGGAGATTGTGAGCCACTCTGAGACTCTTGAGTGGAGGGCAGAATATAAATCCAATGTCATCGTCGTCTTCTTCTTGGGGGTGTGGCAAAGCCCCTGGTGGCTGGCTGGCTGCCCGCTCTCCTAATCCAGGGATTGTTCTGCTGCTGCACCTACTGTTCAATGGACAAGGTAGGTGGGGAGGAACCCTCAGAAAGGTTCAGGAGCTGCGCTCCTCTGAGCTCCTGCTGGATTCAAGGCCTGTCTCTGTCAAAGATGGATTCCCAAGATCCCACTTCTGAAGTTAGCTGACTTTTTAATGGGAGATATTTTTGTGTTGGTGCAGAAGGAAGCAAGAGAGAGGGAGAGGGAAGCAGATGACAGCCTGTTGCTTGGGGGCCTGATAGGAGCCCTCCGGGGGCCTAATTTGGCCCCCGAACTGCATGTTTGACACCCCCGTCCTAAGCATTAAATATGCAGATTCCTGGCGCAGATAGTCTTTTTGATGGCTTCTAGTTTCACTTCGTTACACGTTCTTGGCATGTTCATACAAGAACACGTTAAGTCCTTGTATGTTCAAAGCACTTGCCATGCGTTGAACATGCTACTCCATACTTTAGACAGGGTTTGAGTATGAAGCTCAGAAAATATTGGTTTTTCTGAGGCCATCCGGTGAATTCATGATGGAGGCAAAGTTTGAATTAGAAAGAAGAGCTCTGGCACTCCTATAATAATAATAATAAACTTTTATTTATACCCCGCCCTCCCCGCCGAGGCAGGCTCAGGGCGGCTAACAGGACATGGTGAAAACCATGATACAAATAGACAATAAATAATACAGTTAATAATTTAAAAATAAAACAATAAAACAGTAAGACATTAAAATACAGTCGGCACTGTATGTCCTAGGCACTACTGCGCATTGTTTTTTGTACACTGACGAGTTTCCATTCCACGGATAGAAAATTTCCTTGTGTAAAGTCCCATTTGCCTGACAAATTGGATGTGGCTTGTTCTCTGTTGCTTTCCATCCTCATCTTTCACTCGAGGGGATGAATTACTCAGTAGCAACAGAGAATCCATTCAGATCCCCTTTAAGGTGCACCCTTGGTCTTTGTGTGAGTCACTGCATCAGATAATTTCCATAGGCAGGGCCAGCTCGCCCGCTAGGCAAACTAGGCGGTTCAGGAGCTGTGCTCCTGTGAACGCCTGCTGAATCTGAGGCCTGGTGGTAATGGTACTGAAATTATGGGATACCTTCCCCCTCCCATAAGGTATTTTCCCTCCTGGCTTTTAAGAGGGCAGAAGAAGCTGTTTCTTCAGTTAAGCATCTGGATTAATTTAAAAGTTGGCTTGTTGGGAAGTCGTACCGAGACTTCAGTGCTGGGTGATGCTCTTTTGTCACTTTTTTTTTTGTGGTGACTTGTTTTTATGTGCTCTCTTTCTTGTTTTTTTTTTTTTTTATCACTTCCTCCACTTAAAAACATCAGGCTATGGTAAACTGCTTTGCAGCCACAAGTCAAAAAGTGGGGTAAAATAACAGGCTCCACTGCTTTTTCTTTTTCTTACAGGGATTTCCTATCAAAGGCTGGTGAGGGCGGAGCATGGTCTGTCTGTAAAGAGCTCAGACAGTTCTATTGTGTAAGTATCGCACAATGGGGCTGTTCAGACGCACAGTATAATCAGTTGTTGCTGCTGTTCCATACCGGATTAAAAGTGGCTGATCAGGCAGCAACATCTGCCTCCCGGTATTAACTCGTAGTAGCCCCCCTCAATCCTTCTCGGAACCGGAGTATTTTGTTGCCTGCTCCTTTGCAGTGTTTTTTGAGTTCTCCGGTTTCACCTCGTAGTTTCCCCATCTGGATAGTTCTCGACCAACTTCCGGATATCTGGAGGCTGTCCTGGAGCAAAAGGAGTCTCAGGCATCTGGTTTACGGCACCATTTTTTTAACTACTTAGCAATATGCGCATAACTGCATAACCATATAATGTTCTAACCTGTGCGCATAATGTGCATAATAGTGGAGGAAGAAAGAACTGTGTGGTGCCGTCGTGTGGACGGCAGAAGACGGTTTCACCACAGAGTGATTCGAATTGTAGTATGGCAGTCTGATTGGTAATATCCGGAACAAAGATATTCAGAACAGAACCGGGTCAGCTTAACACGGACTCAACACGCTGTGTGAACAGGGCCAATCAGTGCTTGCAGGCCTCAGATCCAGCAGGAGCTCACTGGAGCACAGCTGTTTGGTGTAGTGGTTAAGTGTGCGGACTCTTATCTGGGAGAACCAGGTGTGATTCCCCACTCCTCCACCTGCACCTGCTGGAATGGCCTTGGGTCAGCCATAGCTCTCGCAGGAGTTGTCCTTGAAAGGGCAGCTTCTGTCACAGCTCTCTCAGCCCCACCCACCTCACAGGGTGTCTGTTGTGGGGGGAGAAGATAAAGGAGATTGTAGTGTGCTCTGTCCTTGAAAGGGCAGCTTCTGGGGAGAGCTCTCTCAGCCCCACCCACCTCACAGGGTGTCTGTTGTGGGGGAGGAAGGGAAAGGAGATTGTGAGCCGCTCTGAGACTCTTCGGAGTGGAGGGCAGGATATAAATCCTATATCTTCATCTACCTCGCAGGGTGTCTGTTGTGGGGGAGGAAGGGAAAGGAGATTGTGAGCCGCTCTGAGACTCTTCGGAGTGGAGGGCGGGATATAAATCCAATATCTTCATCTACCTCGCAGGGTGTCTGTTGTGGGGGAGGAGGGTAAAGGAGATTGTGAGCCGCTCTGAGACTCTTCGGAGTGGAGGGCGGACTATAAATCCAATATCTTCTTCTGAACCTTTCTGAGGGTTCCCCCTCTTCCTCATTGGTTATGAGGGCCGGATCTGACCTAAATGAGGTTTTGTTGGGCCGGGCCATGTGTGTACCTATTAAAGATTAGGTAGAACCTCTTGTTGAGGGTGAAAGAGGAGAGCACAAAAGCAGGCTTGAAATGCAACATCAAAAAAACTAAGATCCTGGCATCCGGCCCCATCACACCTTGGCAAATAGAAGGGGAAGATATGGAAGTAGTGACAGACTTCACATTTCTGGGATCCAAGATCACTGTAGATGGCGACTGTAGCCATGAAATTAAAAGACGTTTGCTCCTTGGGAGGACAGCTATGGCAAACCTGGGCCATATAATAAAAAGTAGAGACATCACCCCGCCAACAAAAGTCTATATAGTCAAAGCGAGGTATTCCCAATAGTAATGTATGGCTGTGAGAGCTGGACCATAAGGAAGGCCGAGCGCAGAAGAATAGATGCTTTTGAGATGTGGTGCTGGAGAAGAGTTCCTTGGACTGCAAGAAGATCCAGTCATTCAATCCTCAGGGAAATCAACCCAGACTGTTCCCTGGAAGGTCAGATGATGAAGCTGAAACTCAAATCCTTTGGCCACCCAATGAGAAGGGAGCACTCACTGGAGAAAACCCTGTTGCTGGGAAAGACAAAAGGCAAAAGAAGAAGGGGACGGCAAAAGATGAGATGACTGGAACAGCATTACTGATGTAACCAACACGAATTTGAGCAGACTTCGGAGGATGGTGGAAGACAGGAGGGCCTGGCGTGACTTGGTCCAGGGGGTCGCAGAGTCGGACTCGACTGTGCGACTGAACAACAACAAAAAAGCAGAGATATAAGTTTATAAAGGACACAAACACAATTATTTTAAAAAAAAAACACCTTAAACCATGCTTAAAACGTTAGCACTCATTGGTCTTAAAGGGGCTTTCTTTGTATTTCTCCCATGGGATCCAGGGTACTGGGCCAAGGAAACTCTGGCTCTTTTCTTCCTTCCCCAGGGGACCAGGAGGGGGAGGAGCCTCAGTCAATAGAAGAAAGAGAGGCTTGGCTCAGTAGCTCTGCTGTGTGATTGAGAGAGCCTGGAAAAACAAAATCTGCCTCCCCCCATTCCTTCCCAAGGGAGGAGACTCAGCCAATGGAGAAAAGAGAGGTTTTGCTCTGTAGCTCCTGTGCAATCGAGCAAGCCTTGCAAAGCAAGCTGTGATGCAGAAGGAAGCTAGAGAGAGGGAGAAGGAAGCAGATGACAGCCAGTTGCTCGGTGGCCTGATAGGAGCATAGATCATGACAGCAGAGATGACCCCATTTCAGACGTGTAGCAAATAGTCTCTCTACATTTCTGAATCAGGCTGTTCACAGTTGGTTGGTTCTCTAGGCTGTTTACGGTTGGTTAAAACGCTTGGGGCTCTTTAGCTTGGAGAAATGTCGACTGAGGGATGACAAGATAGAGGTTTGCAAGATTATGCATGGGACAGAGAAAGAAGGACTTTTCTCCCTTTCTCACAATACGAGAACTCGTGGGCACTCAATGAAATTGCTGAGTAGTCGGGTTAGAACGGATAAAAGGAAGTCCTTCTTCACCCAAAGGGTGATTAACACGTGGAATTCACTGCCACAGGAAATGGTGGCAGCTGCAGGCATAGACATCTTCAAGAGGGGATTGGATCAACATCTGGAGCAGAGCTCCATCAGTGGCTATTAGCCACATCGTATTGTTAGAACTCTGTCTGGGGCACTGATACTCTGTATTCTTGGTGCTGGCGGGGGGGGCAACAGTGGGAGGGCTTCTAGTGTCTTGACCTCACTGGTGGACTTCCTGATGCCACTTGGTTTTTGTTGGCCACTGTGCGACACACAGTGTTGGACTGGATGGGCCATTGGCCTGATCCAGCATGGCTTTTCTTATGTTCTTATGTGATGCATAGTACTGGACTGGATGGGCCATTGGCATGATCCAACATGGTTTCTCTTATGTTCTTATGTGATGCATAGTGCTGGACTGGATGGGCCATTGGCCTGATCCAACATGGCTTCTCTTATGTGACACAGAGTGTTGGACTGGATGGACCATTGACCTGATCCAACAGGGCTTCTCTTACGTTCTTATGTGACGCAGAGTGTTGGACTGCATGGGCCATTGGCCTGATCCAACATGGCTTCTCTTATGTTCTTATGTGACACAGAATGTTGGACTGGATGGGTGATTGGCCTGATCCAACATGGCTTCTCTTATGTTCTTATGTGACACAGAGTGTTGGACTGGGTGAGCCACTGGCCTGATCCAACATGCCTTCTCTTATGTTCTTACGTGACGCAGAGTGTTGGACTGGATGGGCCATTGGCCTGATCCAACATGGCTTCTTTTATGCTCTTACGTGACACAGAGTGTTGGACTGGATGGGCCATTGGCCTGATCCAATATGGCTTCTCTTATGTTCTTATGTTCTTTTTTCCCCCCAGAACAGTCCTGTTACTGAACTCTTCCGAAGTTCACCAGGAGTTTGTCTCAGTTGCTGAAAGGCTTAGTGCTGTAGAGCACTCTCACCACATGCTACTGGTCACCCTTCTTGAACACATTTACCAAGCTAACTTTGGGACGAATTGGGACCTTGTCAGACTCCATCAAGCTCTGAAGGTAAAGAGACACCTTCAAGCACACGCAGCTGTGAGCATGCCTCTGTTGCAAACTGACACGTAGAGCTCTTTGTGAGATTATTTTCATACACAAAGCGTTAGCTATTTACATGGCAAATGATATGACGACGGGATTGCCAGAGAAGTGCTCTAATCAGGAGATCTGACAGTGAAGGTCACCAGACTCATCGCCTGGAAACTCTGAGTGAGAATCGACACCCCTTAAATCAGGGGTGGCCAAACTTGCTTAATGCAAGACCCGCATAGAATAAATGTCAGATGTTGGAGAGCCGCAAGACATGAACGTCAGGTGTTTGAGATCCGGGAGGGAGGAAGGAAGGAAGGAAGATGAGAGAAAGAGGTGGAAAGAAAGCAACTTTAATTTTAAATGTGTTCTCCAAGCTGCTGGCTGGCTTGGCTTGAATGAGTTATTTAAAGAGCCGGGAGGGTGGAAGGAAGGAAGGAAGGAAGGAAGGAAGGAAGGAAGGAAGGAAGGAAGGAAGGAAGGAAGGAAGGAAGGAAGATAGGTGGTGAGAGGGAGAGATGGAAGAATATTTTGTAGGCTTGTTCTCCAAGCTGCCAGCTGGCTTGGCTTGGGTGAGTTATTTAAAGAGCCAGGAGGGAGGCAGGAAGGAAGTAAGATAGATGGTGAGAGGGAGAGGTGGAAAGAAAGCAACTTTAATTTTAAATGTGTTCTCCAAGCTGCTGCCTGGGTTGGCTTGAATGAGTTATTTAAAGAGCCGGGAGGGAGGAAGGAAGGAAGATAGGTGGTGAGAGGGAGAGATGGAAGAATATTTTGTATGCTTGTTCTCCAAGCTGCCGGCTGGCTTGGCTTGGGTGAGTTATTTAAAGAGCCAGGAGGGAGGGAGGCAGGCAGGAAGGAAGATAGATGGTGAGAGGGAGAGATGGAAAGAAAGCAACTTTAATTTTAAATGTGTTCTCCAAGCCGCCAGCTGGCTTGGCTTGGATGAGTGATTTAAAGAGAGAAATGCCTTCTCCAAGCCAGACAGTGGGGTGGTGGGGACTTCAAGAGACACACAATATGTGTGAAAGAGCCACACGTGGCTCCCGAACCACAGTTTGGCCACCCCCCCCCTTAAATATTTATTCCCCTGAAGGCTCCCATGATCAGAGCAGCACCGCACGATTATTTAATTGAACTTCTCAATTTACACTGGGAGTCTTAAGATTAAGATGGCGTTCTTGGCTACATAAAATGACTACAGCCCGTGCATTGTTTGAGTGACAGGGCTGATGGCCAATGGCAGTCAGTGGGAGCTGTACTAGAAAGCCTGTGGCCATCACAAACACCAATTACTGGGACAAAGTAGGAGTCAAGTTCCACCTTTAAGACCAACAACGTTTTATTCAGAATGTAAGCTTTTGTATGCATGCATATTTCTTCAGACAAGGGGATAGGGTACAGTGGGCTGACATACAGGGGACAGTTGGTGGGTTAAGAGTGTAAATTGATGCAGAGTTAGGATCAAATGGCAAACTAGTGTAATAAATTGGAACACCATTTGATCTGGATAGCAATAAAAGGAAATAGAAGTCTTGCCTGTTAAATGCTGTTGCTGAATGTCTAGGTAAAACAAAAGGACGTGTACTAGATAAAACAAAAGGGCAAGAGTGAGGAAATAAATGATTAAGGGTTTGGAACACATTCCCTATGAAGAAACATTAAAGCTTTTGGAGAAACGTCGACTGCGGGGTGACATGATAGAGGCTTGCAAGATTATGCACAGGTCAGAGAAGTTAGAGAAAGAAGTCCTTTTCTCCCTTTCTCACAATACGAGAACTCGTGGGCATTCGATGAAATTGCTGAGCTGTCGGGTTAGAACAGATAAAAGGAAGTACTTCTTCACCCAAAGGGTGATTAACACGTGGAATTCACTGCCACAGGAGGTAACTGCGGCTACAAGCATAGACAGCTTCAAGAGGGGATTAGATAAACGTGGAGCAGAGGTCCATCAGTGGCTCTTAGCCACAGCATATTGTTGGGGCAAGTGATGCTCCATATTCTTAGTGCTTGGGGGAGGGGCAACAGTCTGAGGGCTTCTAGTGTTCTGGCCCCACTGATGGACCTCCTGATGGCACCTGGTTTTTTGGCCACTGTGTGACACAGAGTGTTGGACTGGATGGGCCATTGGCCTGATCCAACATGGCTTCTCTTATGTTCTTATGTGACACAGAGTGCTGGAATGGATGGGCCATTGGCCTGATCCAACATGGCTTCTCTAATGTTTTTATGTGACACAGATTGTTGGACTGGATGGGCCATTGGCCTGATCCAACATGGCTTCTCTTATGTTCTTCTGTGACACAGAGTGTTGGACTGGATGGGCCATTGGCCTGATCCAACATGGCTTCTCTTATGTTCTTCTGTGACACAGAGTGTTGTACTGGATGGGCCATTGGCCTGATCCAACATGGCTTCTCTTATGTTCTTCTGTGACACAGAGTGTTGGACTGGATGGGCCACTGGCCTGATCCAACAGGGCTTCTCTTATGTTCTTCTGTGACACAGAGTGTTGGACTGGAGGGGCCATTGGCCTGATCCAACATGGCTTCTCTTATGTTCTTATGAGACACAGAGTGTTGGACTGGATGGGCCACTGGCCTGATCCAACATGGCTTCTCTTATGTTCTTATGAGACACAGAGTGTTGGACTGGATGGGCCGTTGGCCTGATCCAACATGGCTTCTCTTATGTTCTTCTGTGACACAGAGTGTTGTACTGGATGGGCCATTGGCCTGATCCAACATGGCTTCTCTTATGTTCTTCTGTGACACAGAGTGTTGGACTGGATGGGCCATTGGCCTGATCCAACAGGGCTTCTCTTATGTTCTTCTGTGACACAGAGTGTTGGACTGGATGGGCCATTGGCCTGATCCAACAGGGCTTCTCTTATGTTCTTCTGTGACACAGAGTGTTTGACTGGATGGGCCATTGGCCTGATCCAACAGGGCTTCTCTTATGTTCTTCTGCGACACAGAGTGTTGGACTGGAGGGGCCATTGGCCTGATCCAACATGGCTTCTCTTATGTTCTTATGTGACACAGAGTGTTGGACTGGATGGGCCACTGGCCTGATCCAACATGGCTTCTCTTATGTTCTTAAGAGACACAGAGTGTTGGACTGGATGGGCCACTGGCCTGATCCAACATGGCTTCTCTTATGTTCTTATGAGACACAGAGTGTTGGACTGGATGGGCCATTGGCCTGATCCAACATGGCTTCTCTTATGTTCTTCTGTGACACAGAGTGTTGGACTGGATGGGCCACTGGCCTGATCCAACATGGCTTCTCTTATGTTCTTATGAGACACAGAGTGTTGGACTGGATGGGCCACTGTCCTGACCCAACATGGCTTCTCTTATGTTTTTATGTGACACAGAGTGTTGGACTGGATGGGCCACTGGCCTGATCCAACATGGCTTCTCTTATGTTCTTATGAGACACAGAGTGTTGGACTGGATGGGCCACTGGCCTGACCCAACATGGCTTCTCTTATGTTCTTAGAGTACTGATAGTAGTGCCAATATCTGAACAAGCACTCCATGATTTTAAAGTCCCAGGGCATTCTCGCTCACCAGGTGTTGCTGATGTCCCCGGCTACTTGCTCTGTCACGTAGTGTCAAGCTGAGGGGCAGGGGTAGCATCCTGCCAAGCCAGCCAGCACTCCTGCTGATGCTGTTTTTCTCTCTCTAGCTGAAGCCTGCGCAGGAACTCATGGAGCTCCTTGCCAATACCACAGAAGCTCAAGAATCGGCAGCGGAGACCAGCAGTGACCCCACAGCAGCCAGGAAGCAGCTGGAGTCTGCATTGCAGGACATTGCTAAAGCAGCACAGCTACCCGGATTCGTAGGTGAGCAAACTCAGACCATTTCCGTACTAGCTTTGTGTTGTGTATGGGGACTAGGGTTAGGGGATTTTGGGGGTGGCGCCAGGAGATATTGGGGGTGGAGCCAGGATCAACGGTGTGACAAGCACCATTGAACTCCAAAGGGTGTTCTGGCCATCACATTTAAAGGGGCGGCACACCTTTTCAATGCCTTCCCTCCGCTGGAAATTATGAAGGAGAGGGGTCACCTTCTTTTGGGGCTCATAGAATTGGACCCGCTGGCCTAATCCTTTTGAAACATGGAGGGTGTTTTGAGGAGAGGCCTCAGATGCTGTGCTGCAAATTTGGTGCCTCTAGCTCAAGAAACAGTCCCCCCCCCTTCCCTCCAGAGCCGCAGATACCCACAGATCAATTTTCCATTATGCCCTATGGGACTCATTCTCTTTAGGAAATAATGGAGCGCCCAGCAGACATTTCCCTCCCCTCCCCCAGCTTTCTGATGACCCTGAAGCAGGGGAAGCACCTTCAAACCGGGGGATCCCCTGCTCTCACCTGGAGATTGGCACCCTAATGAGGACTCATGTTATGTATTGCTAGTGTTCCTGCCTGGCTCCTTGGAGGCTGTAGGACTGAACTTGGAGACTCAGGAACAATGGGCAGTGGTAGGATCCAAATCCCCGCTGCCTTGCTCCAATCACAGGCCCCCTGCTGGTTGGAATGATCCAATGGCGTCCTTGCGTGGGAACCTTGAAGTGTATATAAGTTGGCCCCATTGACCCAGTTAGCCAGAGTTCAGCCTTTACCATGTTGTACTTGAACATATGAAGCTGCCTTCTACTGAATCAGACCCTGGGTCCATCAAAGTCAGTCTTGTCTACTCAGTCTGGCAGCGGCTTTCCAGGATCTCAAGCTGAGGTTTTTCACACCTATTTGCCTGGACCCTTTTGAGTTGGAGATGCCGGGGATTGAACCTGGGACCTTCTGCTTCCCAAGCAGATGCTCTACCACTGAGCCACCGCCCCTCCCCATGAACATATGAAGCTGCCTTCTACTGAATCAGACCCTCGGTCCATCAAAGTCAGTCTTGTCTACTCAGACTGGCAGCGGCTCTCCAGGGTCTCAAGCTGAGGTTTTTCACGCCTACTTGCCTGGACCCTTTTTAGTTGGAGATGCCGGGGATTGAACCTTGGATCTTCTGCTTACCAAGCAGATGCTCTACCACGGAGCCACCGTTCCTCCTCTGTGTAATAAAAAAACTACGATCATTGCAACCGCATCTCCTTCTTGCACTGAACGCACTATATTATACTTTGATATTTATTTATCGTATTTATTTAGTAGGCTTATATTCCCGTAACGGGCTCAGGGTGGATTACAACATAAACTGAACAATAAAAACCCACAATTTAAATTTAAAACAATCCAATAAAAACCCAAACAATAGAACAATAAAATGAAATAAAGTGCATTATCAGCTGGAAGGGCACATTTCACAAGATACAGCAGTTTTTGGCCCAAGAAGAAGAATGCAGATTTATACCCCGCCCTTCTCTCTGAATCAGAGTCTCAGAGCGGCTTACAATCTCCTTTATCCTCTTCTGCCACAACAGACACCCTGTGAGGTGGGTGGGGCTGAGAGAGCTCTCCCAGAAGCTGCCCTTTCAAGGACAACCTCTGCCAGAGCTATGGCTGACCCAAGGCAGGTGCATGTGGAGGAGTGGGGAATCAAACCCAGTTCTTCCAGATAAGTATCTGCACACTTAACGTCTACACCAAACTGGCTTGTTAGAAAATGAATGGTGTTGATAATAAGGGATGGTGTTAATAAGAAGATTCAGCACCATAATAAGGCCGTGAAGCACGATATCCCTACAAGGGAGGCCGACTGATGGAATAGTGGCTGGAACAGGACGCCTGGTGGAATAGCTCCGTCTTGCATGCCCTATGAAATGGTAGTAACTCAGGAAGGGCCCGGATCTCCATCGGGAGCGGATTCCACCCAGCAGGGGCCGGAGCTGAGAAAGCAAGGCAAGACGGTCGAGGCAAGACAGACGTCCTTCGGGCCAGGGGTGGTCGGGAGTTGGTGTGTATGCTGATAAGGTCTACTCTATAGAACTCTAATGGGATGTATTTGTCTCCGCAGGAGAAGCCCAGACGCATAAGCCCCACCTCATCCCTGTGCCCGCTGCCCGCTGTTATGCCTACGTTTGGGACCAGGATAATTTCGGTAAGCTGAATGCATTTAAACGAGCTTGTGTCTGGGAGAAATCTCTTCGTCCTCCTGCTGTGCAGTTGCAACCCCATCATTACCTTTTTTTAAAAAGAGTGTTCTGGTAAGCCTGCGCTATTAGTTGGGACCTAGAGTAGGGGTGTCCAACATGTGGCCTGGGAGCTGAATCAGGCCTCTGGAGGGCTCCTATCAGGCCCCCGAGCAACTGGCTGTCATCTGCTTCCTTCTCCCTCTCTCTTGCTTCCTTCTGCATCACAGCTTGCTTTCCCAGTCTTGCTCAAGTGCACAGGAGTTATAGAGCAAAACCTCTATTTTCTCCATTGGCTGAGGCTCCTCCCTCAGAGGAAGGGAGAAGGGAGAACTTGCTTCCTTCTCCCTCTCTCCTGCTTCCTTCTGCATCACAGCTTGCTTTCCCAGGCTTGCTCAATAGCACAGGAGCTACAGAGCAAAGACTCCGTTTTCTCCATTGGCTGAGGTTCCTCCCTTGGGGAGGAAGGGAAAACTTGCTTCCTTCTCCCTCTCTCTTGCTTCCTTCTGCATCACAGTTTGCTTTCCCAGGCTTGCTCAATCGCACAGGAGCTGCAGAGCAAAGCCTCTATTTTCTCCATTGGCTGAGGCTTCTCCCTTGCGGAGAAAGGTGGGGGGGAAGGCAGATCTTGTTTTTCCAGGCTCTCTCAGTCACACAGCAGAGCTACTGAACCAAGCCTCTCTTCCTTCTATTGGCTGAGGCTCCTCCCCCACCAGTCCCCCATGGAGAAGGAAGGAAAGAGCCAGAGTTTCCGTTGCCCAGTTCCCTGGATCCCATGGGAGAAATACAAAGAAAGCACCTTTAAGACCAACGAGTGCTAACATTTTTAAGTATGTTTTACATTTTTAAAAAATAATCTTTAATTGTGTTTGTGTTCTTTATAAAGTTTATATCTCTGCTGCCTAATCTTAAATAGGTACACACATGGCCCAGCCCAACAAGGTCTCATTTATGTCAGATCCAGCCCTCTTAACAAATGAGTTTGACATCCCTGATCTAGATGGTTCTGCTACAGGGTAATGGCACAGCAGGCACAAGTAGTGTCAAATGGATGGTGACTTACAATATGTAAGTTTGTGTTTCTGTTCCTTTTGCAGACATCTTGAATGAGGTACTAGACAAGGAGTGCGACTACCCCAAGCCGGCACTTCTGGAAGATGAAGAAGAGGAAACAGACGGCTGCTTTCCACAAAACGGTTCTTTGTTACCTTCCCTGGAGTCAATCTACAAAAAGCCTATCTATTCAGGCTTGCCAGAGGATGGCTCATGCGATTCACAGGTGTCGGTCTCCGCCGTTTCTGAGGACCTGAACTCTGAGCTCTCATTGGCCTCTACAAAGTCCTTGAAGTCGTTTGTCTCCAGCCTGAAGGACTGCATGGACAGTGGCTACGCGGAGGACAGCGATGAGAGCTCTCTCGAGTCCACGGGGCAGTCGGATCCAAAGGAGGACAAGGCACCGCCCAGGCAGCGGCACCGGTTAACAAAGATCTACAAGTTGTTCAAGACCAAAAGCCAGCTGATCCTGGGCAAAGAGCTGAGAGACATTTCTGAGGTAGCTTCCCTCTCACTGCCCCTCCGTCGAGCAGAGAGCCTCTGCAACCCTGCAGCCAAACACCATGTCTTTACGCGCAGTCGGCGGGCCCAGTCACTGCCCCAACATGTACTGAGCTCAGCGCTTTTGCAGCAATGTGTCCCGGATAACGTCTGTGTCCAACGTCGGCCCTTCCTGAGCTGCGACGAGGATATGAAGGTCTCGACGTTGCGTGTTGTCGTGTTTGGCTCTGACCGCATTGTGGGGAAAGTAGCTCGGGCTTACAGCAATCTTAAGTGAGTAAAAGAGCATAGATTTGCATCTGATATCCCTTAAGAAGATACTGGATTTATATCCCGCCCTCCATTCCGAATCTCAGAGTCTCGGAGCAGCTCACAATCTTCTTTATCTTCCTCCCCCACAACAGACACCCTGTGTGGTGGGTGGGGCTGAGAGGGCTCTCACAGCAGTTGCCCTTTCAAGGATAACCTCTGCCAGAGTTATGGCTGACCCAAGGCCATTCCAGCAGGTGCAAGTGGAGGAGTGGGGAATCAAACCCTGTGAGGTGAGTGGGCCTGAGAGAGCTCTTACAGCAGCTGCCCTTTCAAGGACAACTCCTGTGATAGCTATGGCTGACCCAAAGCCATTCCAGCAAGTGCAAGTGGAGGAGCGGGGAATCAAACCCGGTTTTCCCAGACAAGAGTCCACACACTTAACCACTACACCAAACTGGCTTAAGAACATAAGGACATAAGAGAAGCCCTGATGGATCAGGCCAATGACCCATCTGGTCCAACTCTCTGTGTCACACAATGGCCAAAAACCACCAGGAGGTCCACCAGTGGGGCCAGAAGCTCTCCTGCTGTTGCCCCCCAACCACAAAGAATACAGGTTATCACTGCCCCAGACATAGTGTTTCCTCTACACCTTATGGCTGATAGCCATTGATGGATCTCTGCTCCCTGTGTTTATCCAATCCCTCTTCCTATGCTTGTAGCCACCACCACGACCTGTGGCAGTGAATTCCACATGTTAATTACTCTTTGGGTGAAGAAGGACTTAATCTGTTCTAAACCTACTGCTCATTAATTTCATCGAGTCCCCATGACTTTTGTTTGGTGTAGTGGTGAAGTATACGGACTCTTATCTGGGAGAACCGGGTTTGATTCCCGGGTTTGATTCCGACACGCACCTAACCTCCCCCCCCCAGAATATTTTTTGTGTGCATGTGCGGCATGATGACATCACATGGTGACATCATCATGCACCGTTGTTTCTGGGTGCTGAGTGGCCGGGAGAGTTCTTCCAACCCCTCAGCGCCCAGAAACAATGCGTCGGTTTCAGTCCTGGGCGCTCTCGTGGCACGTTCAGTCCTGGGCTTAGCGCCCAGAAACAACGGTGCGTGATGACATCACTGTGTTGTTTCTGGGCACTTAGGGGCCGGGAAAGTTCTTCTGACCCCTCAGCACTCAGAAGCAACGCAGCACTTTCAGTCCTGGGCGTTCTCTGAGTTCGGAGAGCACCCAGGATTGAAAGCACTGCGTTGTTTCTGGGCGCTGAGGGGCTGGAAGATTTCCTGACCCCTCAGCACCCAGAAACAACGTGGCACTTTCAGTCCTCTGCGCTCTCGTGGCACATTCAGTCCTGGGCTTAGCACCCAGAAACAAAGGTGTGTGATGACATCACCGTGTGATGTCATCATGCTGCACTGCGTTGTTTCTGGGCACTTAGCGGCCGGGAGAGTTCTTCTGATCCTTCAGCGCTGAGCAACAATGCAGCACTTTCAGTCCTGGGCGCTCTCCGAGTTCAGAGAGCGCCCAGGACTGAAAGTGCTGCGTTATTTCTGGCCGCTGAGGGGCTGGAAAGATTTCCTCTGACCCCTCAGTGCCCAGAAACAATGCGTGCCCCCAAGAGCCAGGGCCCGAGGCAACTGCTGAATGCTGCCTCATGGACGCACTGGCTCCGGTAGGTACAGCTGCATAACAATCCCTGGATTAGGAGAGCGGGCAGCCAGCCAGCCACCAAGGGCTTTGCCACACCCCCAGCAGCCCTCATTAACCCCTGGAGAAGCCCCCGCCACCCTTAAGAACATAAGAACATAAGAGAAGCTATTTGGATCAGGCCAATGGCCCATCCAGTCCAAAACTCTGTGTCTCACAGTGGCCAATATATGTGTGTGTGTATACCCACCCACGCACCCATATATATATATATATATATACACACACACACACATATATATATATATATATATATATACACACACACACACACATATATACACACACACACACATATATACATACATATACACACACATATATATACATACTGTGGCTAATAGCCACTGATGGACCTCTGCTCCATATTTTTATCCAATCCCCTCTTGAAGCTGGCTATGCTTGTAGCCGCCGCCACCTCCTGTGGCAGTGAATTGCACATGTTAATCACCCTTTGGGTGAAGAAGGACTTCCTCTTATCCGTTTTAACCTGACTGCTCAGCAATTTCATCGAAATCCCAGGAGTTCTCGTATTGTGAGAAAGGGAGAAAAGGACTTCTTTCTCTACTTTCTCCATCCCATGCATAATCTTGTCAACCTCTATCATGTCACCCCGCAGTCGGCGTTTCTCCAAGCTAAAGAGCCCCAAGCGTTTTAGCCTTTCTTCATAGGGAAAGTGTTCCAAGTGTTCCCTTTCTCCACTTCTTATGTGATTTTGGGCAGCAGGTGGCTTGTTCACCTTTTGACTGTGCAGGAGAGCCCCAGGCGAGTGAGATCTTGCTCAGGGCTCTCCTTTCTTGCATCAGGCTGCTTTTGGCTGGGGGGAAGTGGCATATGCTAATGAGTTATGCTAATGAACTCCACCATCTATTTTTCTACAAAGTGATCCCTGATCCCCAGCATACCGTTTGCCTTTTTTTTTTTATTGCAATCATAGAATCATAGAGTTGGAAGGGACCTCTAGGGTCAAGTTGGAAGTTGGAATCTTAAAAATCTACAAATTGTAGATTGTGACAGGATTGTTAACACGTAATTCCTGTTTCATATATCCGCTTCTTCAGGCTTGAGATTTACTGAGAAACCCAGAAATCAATCTGGTGCTCAATTCTATTTAGTCTCCAAGGTCTCAGAAGCCTGACTGAGCTTTTTTTTGCTGGCTATAGAATTGTGGAGACCTTCCAGTGCTTTGGAAACTGTTGGAATCTCCACTTGTGGGGATTTGAAGATATCTCTGTTCTACTGTGAACCATACCTGTGTGAGACATTTCTATGAGATCTGATTTATTAAAGAATTTGATATACAATATGGACATTCTGGCCTAGTCATTTGGATCACATATACCTTCAGAGCAGGGGTGGCCAAAATGTGGCCCGGGAGCCGCGTGTGGCTCTTTCACACATATTGTGTGCCCCATCAGCCAGTTTGGAGATGGTATTTGTCTCTTTAAATGCATTCTCCAAGCTAGCCAGTGGCTTAGAGAATGCATTTAAAGTTAAAGTTGCTTTCTTTCCACCTCTCCCTCCCTTCTCCCTACCCCAAGTATTTTCCTTCCTTCCTTCCAACAGCCGACATTCATGTCTTGTGGCTCTCAAACATCTGACATTTATTTTATGTGGCTCTTATATTAAGCAAGTTTGGCCACCCCTGTGCTGTACAATAATAGAAGAAACATCAGGGTGAAACTATACAGGGGTGACCAAACTTTCTTAATGCAAGAGCCGCATAGAATAAATGTCAGATGTTGGAGAGCTGCAAGACATGAACATCAGATGTTTGAGAGGAGGGAGGGAGGGAGGGGGAGGGAGGCAGACAGATGATAGATAGATAGATAGATAGATAGATAGATAGATAGATAGATAGATAGATAGATAGATAGATAGATAGACAGACAGACAGACAGACAGACAGACAGACAGATGATAGATGATAGATAGAGAGATAGATAGACAGACAAGACAGATAGATGCTGAGAGGGAGAGGTGGAAAGAAAGCAACTTTAATTTTAAATGTGTTCTCCAATCCAGCCAGTGGGTCGGTTGGGCTTCAAGGGCCACACAATATGTGTGAAAGAGCCGCATGTGGCTCCCGAGCCACAGTTTGGCCACCCCTGGTATAGCACATGATTGGCAACATGGGTTCAATTGACATCTTCCTGGCCCCATCCCTCATTCCTCCTTCCATGCAGATCTCAAGAAAGAAGTTGCCCGTGGCTGACGCGGTACTTCAAGCTGCAGTTTTTCTACGTCCCCATAAAAAGGAGCGGTCTGACATCATCCACACCCACCTGCTCTCCACCTCCTCCAGGAGACCCTCAAAGCCGCTCGGGATCTGTGGTATGCACTTGGGAGAAGAGGGGAGGCTGACGGGCATGATTTGCTTTTGCAAGCGGCGCAGGCTCTGCTTGTTGAGAGCCAGTTTGTTGGAGAGCCAGTTTGGTGTAGTGGTGAAGTGTGCGGACTCTTATCTGGGAGAACCGGGTTTGATTCCCCACTCCCTCCACTTGCACCTGGTGGAATGGCCTTGGGTCAGCCATAGCTCTGGCAGAGGTTGTCCTTGAAAAGGCAGCTGCTGTGAGAGTCCTCTCACCCCACCCACATCACAGGGTGTCTGTGGTGGGGGAGGAAGGGAAAGGAGATTGTGAGCCCCTCTGAGACTCTTCGGAGTGGAGGGCAAGATATAAATCCAATATCTTCATCTACCTCACAGGGTGTCTGTTGTGGGGAGGAAGGGAAAGGAGACTGTCAGCCGCTCTGAGACTCTTTGGAGTGGAGGGCAGGATATAAATCCAATATCTTCATCTACCTCACAGGGTGTCTGTTGTGGGGGAGGAAGGTAAAGGAGACTGTCAGCCGCTCTGAGACTCTTCGGAGTGAAGGGCGGGATATAAATCCAATATCTTCATCTACCTCACAGGGTGTCTGTTGTGGGCGAGGAAGGGAAAGGAGACTGTCAGCCGCTCTGAGACTCTTTGGAGTGGAGGGCGGGATATAAATCCAATATCTTCATCTACCTCACAGGGTGTCTGTTGTGGGGGAGGAAGGTAAAGGAGACTGTCAGCCGCTCTGAGACTCTTTGGAGTGGAGGGCGGGATATACATCCAATATCTTCATCTACCTCACAGGGTGTCTGTTGTGGGGGAGGAAGGTAAAGGAGACTGTCAGCCGCTCTGAGACTCTTCGGAGTGGAGGGTGGGATATAAATCCAATATCTTCTTCTTCTTCTTCTTTGCTGGTCCTGCCTTCAGAAGCCCACTGCGGTGAACCTGCTCGCTTGAAGTGTAGCCACGGTAGAGCACTTTGCGGGTACGACAAAGGCTGCTGTTGTGGTGTTCTCGTGCATATGGTTGGGAGCAGAGGTCGTTTTGTAAAAAAATAGGTAGCGGAGTTGATTAGCATAACTCATTAGCATATGCCAGGGGTGGCCAACGGTAGCTCTCCAGATGTTTTTTGCCTACAACTCCCATCAGCCCCAGCCAGCATGGCCAATGGCTGGGGCTGATGGGAGTTGTAGGCAAAAAAAAATCTGGAGAGCTACCGTTGGCCACCCCTGGCATATGCCACCACCCCCCAGCCAAAAGCTACCCGAGGAGGAGTGGGGAATCAAACCCTGTGAGGTGGGTGGTGCTGAGAGAGGTCTCACAGCAGCTGCCCTTTCAAGGACAACTCCTACGAGAGCTACGGCTGACCCTTCCAGCAGCTGCAAGTGGAGGAGTGGGGAATCAAACCCGGTTCTCTCAGATAATAGTCCACGCACTTCACCACTACACCAAACTGGTTTTGTATATGGGGTTACTACACAATAGGCATCGCCTTCCAGAGCGACAGGTCTGCTCTTCTTCGAATGTGTTTCTTTTGACTTCAGGATCCTGGCTTGACGAGGAAGGAGAGCAGCACCAACAGCATCTCCCAGTATATAGGCCTGCTGGACCCCTGGTACGAGCGCAATGTTCTTGGGCTGATGAACCTTCCGGCAGACGTCCTATGCCAGGTACTTCCTTAATTACATACTGCCTGTTTTCTCTTGTGGAGCGTGCACTCTCTCTCTTTGTAAGGTCCTGATGAGTTAACGGGTTGATGTGACTGCCAGTACCGTCCCTAGGGCGCGTGACACCCCAGGCAAGCTCCCTGCCTGCCCCCCCCACCTGCTCTCCCTCCCTCCACAGTTCCACACTCTGTCCCCCCTCCCCTCGAGAGCCAGTTTGGTGTAGTGGTTAAATGCATGGACTCTTATCTGGGAGAACCAGGTTTGATTCCCCCCTCCTCCACTTGCACCTGCTGGAATGGCCTTGGGACAGCCATAGCTCTCATAGGAGTTGTCCTTGAAAGGGCAGCTGCTGTGAGACCTCTCTCAGCACCACCCACCTCACAGCGTTTGATTCCCCACTCCTCCACTTGCAGCTGCTGGAATGGCCTTGGGACAGCCATAGCTCTCATAGGAGTTGTCCTTGAAAGGGCAGCTGCTGTGAGACCTCTCTCAGCACCACCCACCTCACAGGGTTTGATTCCCCCCTCCTCCACTTGCAGCTGCTGGAATGGCCTTGGGACAGCCATAGCTCTCATAGGAGTTGTCCTTGAAAGGGCAGCTGCTGTGAGACCTCTCTCAGCACCACCCACCTCACAGGGTTTGATTCCCCACTCCTCCACTTGCAGCTGCCGGAATGGTCTTGGGTCAGCCACAGCTCTCATAGGAGTTGTCCTCGAAAGGGAAGCTTCTGTGAGAGCCCTCTCCAGCCCCACCCACCTCACAGGGTGTCTGTTGTAGGGGAGGAAGGTAAAGGAGATTGTAGGCCGTTCTGAGACTCTGTCCTTGAAAGGGGAGCTGTTGTGAGAGCCCCCTCCAGCCCCACCCACCTCACAGGGTGTGTGTTGTGGGGGAGGAAGGGAAAGGAGATTGTGAGACGCTCTGAGACTGAGATTCGGAGTGGAGGGCGAGATATAAATCCAATGTTGTCGTCTTCTTCTTCAACCAATCAGAGGAGCGCACCGCGACGAGGCTCGGCATATGATTGTTTTGAAGAGAGCGCTGGAGGAGGCTTCCCTGCCCACCTTTCCGGACCCGGAAGTGATGGGATAGTGAAGCCTCCTCTGGCGTTGTCTTCAAAACGATCAGATGCTGGCCGCGTTGAAGCCAGTAGGGCCAAGCCTCATCACAGTGAGCTCCTCTGATCGCGGGGAGGGGGGAGGCAGAGCACGGCGCTGTGCGAGGGAGGGGAGGGGGCGGGCGGTGGTGATGGCAGCAGCGGGGGGGGGGAGAGGCAAATTTAGGTGTTTGTCTTGGGCACCGGGAGGGGGGACCAAAGGAATGTCAAGTGCAAAGTAATGCACATGGGGCCAAAAATCCTAACTATAAATACAAGTTGATGGGGTGTGAACTGGCAGAGACTGACCAAGAGAGAGATCTTGGGGTCGTGGTAGATAACTCACTGAAAATGTCGAGTCAGTGTGCCACTGCAATAAAAAAGGCCAACAGCATGCTGGGAATTACTAGGAAGGGAACTGAAAACAAATCCGCCAGTATCATAATGCCCCTGTATAAATCAATGGTGCGGTCTCATTTGGAGTACTGTGCAATTCTGGTCGCCGCACCTCAAAAAGGATATTATAGCATTAGGAAAAGTCCAGAAAAGGGCAACTAGAAGGATTCAAGGGTTGGAACATTTTCCCTACGAAGAAAGGTTAAAACGTTTGGAGAAACGTCAACTGGGGGGGTGACATGATAGAGGTTTGCAAGATTATGCATGGGATAGAGAAGGTAGAGAAAGGAAGGACTTTTCTCCCTTTCTCACAATACAAGAACTCGTGGACATTCAATGAAATTGCTGAGCAGTAGGGTTAGAACGGATAAAAGGAAGTCCTTCTTCACCCAAAGGGTGATGAACACGTGGAATTCACTGCCACAGGAGGTGGTGGCGGCTACAAGCATAGGCAGCTTCAAGAGGGGATTGGAGAAACATATGGAGCAGAGGTCCATCAGTGGCTCTTAGCCACATCGTATTATTGGAACTCTCTGTCTGGGGCAGTGATGCTCTGTATTCTGGGTGCTTTGGGGGGACAGTGGGAGGACTTCTAGTGTCTTGGCCCCACTGATGGCACCTGGTTTTTTTGGTCACTGTGTGACAGAGTGTTGGACTGGATCCAACATGGCTTCTCTTATGTTCTTATGTGACACAGAGTGTTGGACTGGATGGGCCACAGGCCTGATCCAACATGGCTTCTCTTATGTTCTTATGTGACACAGAGTGTTGGACTGGATGGGCCACAGGCCTGATCCAACATGGCTTCTCTTATGTTCTTATGTGACACAGAGTGTTGGACTGGATGGGCCACTGGCCTGATCCAACATGGCTTCTCTTATGTTCTTATGGGACACAGAGTGTTGGACTGGATGGGCCATTGGCCTGATCCAACATGGCTTCTCTTATGTTCTTATGTGACACAGAGTGTTGGACTGGATGGGCCACAGGCCTGATCCAACATGGCTTCTCTTATGTTCTTATGTGACACAGAGTGTTGGACTGGATGGGCCACAGGCCTGATCCAACATGGCTTCTCTTATGTGCTTATGGGACACAGAGTGTTGGACTGGAGGGGCCACAGGCCTGATCCAACATGGCTTCTCTTATGTTCTTATGGGACACAGAGTGTTGGACTGGATGGGCCACTGGCCTGATCCAACATGGCTTCTCTTATGTGCTTATGGGACACAGAGTGTTGGACTGGAGGGGCCACAGGCCTGATCCAACATGGCTTCTCTTATGTTCTTATGTGACACAGAGTGTTGGACTGGATGGGCCACTGGCCTGATCCAACATGGCTTCTCTTATGTTCTTATGGGACACAGAGTGTTGGACTGGATGGGCCATAGGCCTGATCCAACATGGCTTCTCTTATGTTCTTACTGTTTACCCTTTGCTCTCTCTTCAGCAGTGCATCAAGCCCGAGGGGGTCCTGGAGGAAGCGGAAGAGCAACTCCCCATCCTTGCAGATATGATACTTTACTACTGTCGCTTCGCAACCCACCCTGTCCTGCTGCAGATCTACCAGATAGAGGTAAGGTCTGTAACACTGGTGGCCAGACTTGCTTCATGTGAGAGCCACATAGAAGAAATGTCAGATGTTTGAGAGCCGGAAGGAAGGAAGGAAGGAAGGAAGGAAGGAAGGAAGGAAGGAAGGAAGGGAGGAAGGGAGGGAGGGAGGAAGGGAGGGAGGGAGGAAGGAAGGAAGGAAGGAAGGAAAATAGATGGGGGAGGAGGAAGGGAGGGAAAGACGGAGGGAGAGATGGAGGGAGAAAGGAAGGGAGGGAGGGACAGAGGGAGAGAGGGACAGAGGGAGGGAGGGATGGAAAGGTGAAAAGAAAGACACTTTAATTTTAGATGCATTCTCCACACCATTGGCTAGCTTGGCTTAAAGAAGCTGTTTAAAGAAGGAATGTCTTCTCCAAGCGCGCAGACTCTTATCTGGGAAAACCGGGTTTGATTCCCCACTCCTGCACTTGCACCTGCTAGAATGGCCTTGGGTCAGCCATAGCTCTGGCAGAGGTTGTCCTTGAAAGGGCAGCTTCTGGGAGAACCCTCTCAGCCCCACCCACCTCACAGGGTGTCTGTTGTGGGGGAGGAAGGGAAAGGAGATTGTGAGCCACTCTGAGATTCGGGGTGGAAGGAGGGATATAAATCCAATATCTTCTTCTTCCTTCTTTTGACCGTTAGAGCTATTCCTCAGTGGAACAGGCTTCCTCGGGAGGTGGTGGGCTCTCCTTCCTTGGAGGTTTTTAAGCAGAGGCTAGATCAGGGGTGGGGAACCTCTGTCCCGAGGGCCATATACGGCCCTCGAGGTCACTTGGTGTGGCCCTCAGGGATTGCTGGATCGAACCAATGGTAGCCTCCTTGGGGTCTGGCTGGCCAGCGAGGATCGTGGGGCCCAGCTGTGCAGTGTAGCAGCCTCCCCAGGGCCAGGCAGGGATCACAGGGCCCAGATGTACTGTGCGGCAGCCTCCCTGGGGCCTGGCTGGCTGGCCAGAATTGCTGCAGGACCTGGAAAAGTTACTGTCATGGTTCAGTTTGCACTTGATTATCCCAGAGGGTGTGGTCCAATATGCTAATATTAGGGGATGTGGTCTAATATGCTACTGAGTTCCTGTTGGGCTTTTTCTACAAAAAAGCCTGGCCCTATGCATTTGCCTAGGGCAGTGTGTCGGGTGTGTGGGTGTGCCAGAGTAGGGTCTCCCCACATGACTTCAAATGGAAAAACAATTATTTGCATTAATTTTGCTGGTCTGAATCATTTGTGAGTTCCCTGCATTGTGCAGGGGGTTGGACTAGATGACCCTGGAGGTCCCTTCCAACGCTAGGATTCTATATTATCACATAAATCTTGGTCTATCTGCATTATACAAATTTAAATCGTTTTTTTAAAAATCATGCTATACAAAAAATAAGATAACATCTATTACAATTAATATCTCATTATTGGCAGTGTTTACCAAAGCTGTAGATCTGTTACCACTTGTGGTATTAAATGCCATATAGAGTGCCGTAAGTATATATCTGGTGGTTTTTCCGACCTTCCATCTCTGAGCTATTGACAATTTTGCAGCATGTAAAAGGAAGTCCTTCTTCACCCAAAGGGTGATTAACACGTGGAATTCACTGCCACAGGAGGTGGCGGCTGCTATAAGCACAGCCAGCTTCAAGAGGGGATTGGATCAATATCTGGAGCAGAGGTCCATCTGTGGTTATTAGCCAAAATGTATTGTTGGAACTCTCTGTCTGGGGCAGCGATGCACTGTACTCTTGGTGCTTGGGGGGGCACAGTGGGAGGGCTTCTAGTGTCCTGGCCTCACTGGTGGATCTGTTGATGGTGCTTGGTTTTTTTGGCCACTGTGTGACACAGAGTGCTGGACTGGAGGGGCCAGTGGCCTGATCCAAGATGGCTTCTCTTAGGTTCTTATGGGCCATTGGCCTGATCCAAGATGGCTTCTCTTAGGTTCTTAAGTCTGGAGCAAGTGATACTCTGTATTCTTGGTGCTTGGGGGGGGCCACAGTGGGAGGGCTTCTAGTGTCCTGACCCCACTGATGGACCTCCTGATGGCACCTGGTTGTTTGGCCACCGTGTGACACAGAGTGTTGGACTGGGTGGCCCATTGGCCTGATCCAACATGGCTTCTCTTAGGTTCTTATGTAATAAAAAAGCTATTCTTTTGTTCACATGCGAGGGTATTTTAAGTCCAGTCTTGAAAACTTAGTAAGTTATGTTCAGACGAAAGAGGGATGAGCGTTCCTATGATTTGTTGGATTCTGTTTAACGATCCTTTCCTGTCTTGAACCTCACAGCTCACTTTCGCTGGAGGAGAGACAAGGACCGAGATCTTCATCCACTCTCTAGAGATGGGACACTCGGCGGTCACGCGGGCCATCAAGGCTTCAGGTAGGGAAGGAGGTTCTCTCTGCACACATCTTATGTTCTTTTTCTGATTTTTCAAACAAACTTCATTGAACTCTAAACTCAAGTTACAACGAAATCTGAATTCCAAAAAGTATTAGAACAAAATAGGAGTCAAGTGCTCCTTTGAGACCCACAAAGTTTTATTCAGAATGTCAGCTTTCATGTGCTCCAAGCACGCTTCATCAGACGAGGAATCAGGTACAGCGAGCAGAGCAATATATAGCTGGTAGGCAGTGGTTTAGAATGCAAAATGGTACAAATTTAAGATCCAATGGAAAGGGAAGGGAAGGTCCCCTGTGCAAGCACCAGTCGTTTCCAACTCTGGGGTGACGTTGCTTTCATGTTTTCATGGCAGACTTTTTACGGGGTGGTTTGCCATTGCGTTCCCCAGTCATCTACGCTTTCCCCCCCAGCAAGCTGGGGACTCATTTGACCGACCTCGGAAGGATGGAAGGCTGAGTCAACCTTGGGCCGGCTACCTGAACCAGCTTCCGCTGGGATCGAACTCAGGTCGTGAGCAGAGAGTTCAGATCACAGTACTGCAGTACTGCTGCTTTTACCACTCTGCGCCATGGGGCTGCTAAAAGATCCAAAGGCAGAATAGTAAAATAAAAAATTGAGCAAATTTGATCTGGGTAGCTTGAGCATGCGAAAGCAATAAAACAATAATATGTCAAAATGTGAGAATCTCTGTCAATCACTCTATTATATAAGCCTAGATCAAAAAGTGGGCATTATTTTCTCAGTAGTTTTTCCCATCCAGCTAATTTACCTTTTAACGTGTTACATACATATAGTTTGCCATTAGAAGAAAAATACATTAAAATATAGTGGAAGATGGGTTTAGTATATTTAATGAGATAAACAGCCAATAGAGGAGGGGAGGGAGGAGGGAAGGGAGGGAGGGAGGGAGGAGGGAAGGAAGGTAGATGGAGAGAGGGAGAGGTGGAAGAAAAGCAACTTTAATTTTAAATGTGTTCTCCAAGCCGCACAATATGTGTGAGAGCCGCACAATATGTGTGAAAGAGCCACGTGTGGCTCCCGAGCCACAGTTTGGCCACGCCTGAGGTACACTTTACAGGGACTTGAAATATGAATCCAGCTGCCAAGAGCAATCTCCTTCTCCTTTTTATGCAGGTCCAGGTAGCAAACGGCTGGGCATTGACGGAGACAGAGAGGCAATCCCACTAACACTACAAATCGCCTATAGCAAGGTAACAGAAACATTTTGCCCTGCGGGGAAAGAAGATTCCCTTCAAGTGAGGCCAAGGGGCGTTTTGTAGAAAAATAGGTGGCGGAGCGCCTTAGCAGAACTCATTAGCATGTGCCGCCCCTCCCCCACCAGCCAAAAGCAACCCAACGCAAGAAAGGAGAGCCTCAGGCAAGTGAGGCCTGCTTGGGCTTGCTAGAGATCCAGCCAGCCCAAGCAGGCCTCGCTTGCCTGGGGCTCTCCTGGGCTGCCCCCCCTGCCCCAGTCAAAAGGCCAGCAAGCCATCCGTCATCCAAAATCATATAAGAAGTGGAGGGGGGGAGGCTTCTCCAGGGTAAGGTTGCCAAGTCAGACACAAGAAATATCTGGGGACTTTGGGGGCGGAGCCAGGAGACTTTGGAGGTGGAGCCAGGAGCAAGGGTGTGGCAAGCACAACTGAACTCCAAAGGGAGTTCTGGCCATTACATTTAAAGGGGCCTTTTTAATGCCTTCCCTCCATTTGTAAGAATGAAGGATAAGGGCACTATAGGGAATAATGGAGTGCCCAGCAGACATTTCCTCCCCCCCCCTCCGCTTTCTGATGACCCTGAAGCAGGGAGAGGGCTTCCAAACCAGGGGATCCCCTGCCCCCACCTGGAGATTGGCAACCCTACTCCAGGGGTGAATGAGGGCTGCTGGGGGTGTGGCAAAGCCCCTGGTGACTGGCTGGCTGCCCGCTCTCCTCATCCAGGAATTGTTAAAGGGCTGGAACACTTTCCCTATGAAGAAAGGTTGAAGCGCTTGGGACTCTTTAGCTTGGAGAAACGTCGACTGCAGGGTGACATGATAGAGGTTTACAAGATAATGCATGGGATGGAGAAAGTAGAGAAAGAGGTACTTTTCTCCCTTTCTCACAATACAAGAACTCGTGGGCATTCGATGAAATTGCTGAGCAGAGAGGTTAAAACGGATAAAAGGAAGTACTTCTTCACCCAAAGGGTGATTAACATGTGGAATTCACTGCCGCAGGAGGTGGTGGCGGCCACAAGCATAGCCACCTTCAAGAGGGGTTTAGATAAAAATATGGAGCAGAGGTCCATCAGTGGCTATTAGCCAGTGTGTGTATGTATATATATATATATAATTTTTTTTGGCCACTGTGTGACACAGAGTGTTGGACTGGATGGGCCATTGGCCTGATCTAACATGGCTTCTCTTATGTTCTTATGTTATTAGGGTTGCCAAGTCCAATTCAAGAAATATCTGGGGACTTTGGGGGTGGAGCCAGGAGACTTTGGGGGTGGAGCCAAGATCAAGGCTGTGACAAGCATAATTGAGCTCCAAAGGGAGTTCTGGCCATCACATTTAAAGGGACGGCACACCTTTTCAATTCCTTCCATCCATAGGAAATAATGAAGGATAGGGGCACCTTCTTTTGGGGCTCATAGAATTGGACCCCCTGGTTCAATCTTTTTGAAACTTGGGGGTATCTTGGGAAGAGGCACTAGATGCTATACTGAAAATTTGGTGCCTCTACCCCCAAAAACAGCACCCCAGAGCCCCGGATACCCGCAGATCAATTCTCCATGATTTTCTATGGGAATAAATCTCCATAGGGAATAATAGAGTTCCTAGCAGACATTTCCCTCCCCTCCCCCTGCTTTCTGATGACCCTGATTAGCGAGCGGGGGAGGGTCTCTAAACCGGGGGATCCCCTGCCCCCACCTGGGGATTGGCAACCCTAATTGTTATGCAGCTGCTATTCAATGGACAAGGTAGGTGGGGAGGAAGAGGGGGAACCCTCAGAAAGGTTCCGAAGAGCGCCTCCAGAAGCAAGATAGCTGGACTCTAGCCCATTTTAAA